>NC_050192.1:7014269-7079269 GCF_008315115.2 Sander lucioperca | reverse complement strand
CCAGTTTAGCTGGTGATCATGTTAACTGGTGATATTTGCATGAAATCAGTGAATATTCAACAAGGCCCTGCCCTGCGTTCTGCTCTGCCTCCGCCCCTCGAGTGCCAGAGGCTCACATTTTCATGAAGTGTTTGCAAGTGAGACAAAATAATGGATATCGCTGAAAACATCACCAGTTTATGTGTAATACGTGATTCACACATTCAGATATGTTGCTGTTTCAGATTCCTAATATGGGTTTAATGAAATTAAACACAACTATAGGCTAATCAGTTGACTTGTGGCACAGGTTGAAAGAGACTGTTTGTGCTGAGATAGACCTACACATTCTTCGTATGAGGTGGCCCACAATAACAATGATAAATTATCACGTTTGCGCATGACTGACGTGTTTAATTTTTATATGGTATTTACCCCCAAAACGGAATAAAGTGTTAAGTGGGGTCATGCCTGTTTGTTGTACATCAGTTAGGTTTTGGTATGTGAGGCAAAGATGAACCTACTTCACTGTTTCCAGGCTTGCATTTGCCCATGTTAAATTGTGATATCACCAGTTAACATGGGTTTATATTTCTCTCATATGTTAACCTGTGTTAACTTAGACTAAAAGTCCAATATATATATATATAGATAGAAATCCCAAAATCTTTGCAGTAGTGCAGTGTAGTGGTATAGATGACATAGAAGCTAGTCTGTCAACTTTTTTTGTCCATGACATCCAAGGTTCAAATCCCAGCTAGATCTCTAGTGCGTTGTTTCGTTTTATTTGTTTCCGTTCATACAGTATGTGTCGTATTTGTGTGGATAATGCTTAAACGGACATGTATTACACATAAACTGGTGACGTTTTCAGCGATATCCATAATTTGGCTCACTTGCAAACACTTCATGAAAATGTGAACCTCTGGCACTCGAGGGGCGGAGGCAGAGCAGAACACAGGGCCGGGCCTTGTTAAATATTCACTGATTTCATGCAAATATCACCAGTTAACATTATCACCAGCTAAACTGGCACACTGTCCGTCACTCGTATCTCCATTGTCAAACCAGCTGCCGCTGAAATTGGAGACACGCCGGCAGAGCAGAGCGAAGTCTCGGTGACCAGAGCAGACGTAGTAACGTCTCTCGCGAAACAATGTCTGGTCATTTTAATGAAATGAGCTGGTTTGACCACTAGACCAGAACACAGGACCTTCTTCCTGTATTTACTTTCTTGCTCCCGCCCCCAGACATATCCGACCAATAAGAGGGCTGGACGTTCTTGCCTGATTTGTAATGACGCATTTTGGTACGCTTGGATTTTTCCAGGTGTGAAACCAAACCAAACCGACCGAGGGCAAATCGCTCCAAGTTTCCTAACTCACCAACTGATTCGGACCAAAGCAAACAAACTACAGGTGTGAAAACGCCCTTAAAGTCAGTGTCAGTGGGGGTCCGGACTGGAGCCTTGATGGGGAGGCTTACTGCTGAGGGGAAAAACTTTTATGGCGTGAGGTTTTGGTCCTAATGCACCGCAGCTTCCTGCCAGAGGGGAGGGGTTCAAACAGTTTGTGTCCGCGGTAAGAGGGATCGGCTGCAATCTTTCCTGCACGCCTCAGCGTCCTAGAGGCGTAGAGATCCTGGAGAGACGGCAGATTGCAGCCAATCACCTCCTCAGCAGAGCGGATGATATGCTGCAGTCTGCTCTTGTCCTTAGCAGAGGCTGCAGCGTACCAGGTGGTGATGTTGCAGCTGAGGATGGACTCGGTGATGGCAGTGTAGAAGTGCACCATCATTGTCTTCGACAAGTTGAATCATTAGATATTCTGCTCAGAAGCATTCAGACTTTGCTCAATGACACTCAAGGTTGGAGCGGCGACATAAAGGGACACCACTGTGACGACTATAAATACCTCCAGACCGATAATTGTTGTAGGGGTTCTTTAAAATTGTTCTTTTTTTCCCCCCCTCCATCCTCCTCTTCATCTGCTTCCTGTCTGTTTTCTGCAACTTTCACCTCCTCATCTCTCACTGTCAGACTCAAATGAAAAGAGCTTGTTAGCCATCAGGGACTTTCTGAGCAAAGTGCAACATGAACATGTGTTCCTGTCCTGCAAAGACAGAATCACACATATGCAGTCTCTACCCCTCTGCACCTGGGAAACAAATCTATTTAATAGCAGCTCCCAATAGAAACACAGTGCAGTGACTCATTTGTCTGAGGCCCAGGTCGGTTCCTTCAAGGTCAGCTGTTGAGGGTAAACCAATACCGTCTGTGTTAAGGGATGCGGACGCCGTCTCAATTCCCTGCCGAGGCTCAGAGCCAATAAGCTGCTCCTCAAGATGTATGGGAGCATTACGGCTGCACTCAGGCAAAGCAAAGGAGTTCAGTTTGTTTGTTTGAACGTGTGTGTGTGTGTGTGTGTGTGTGTGTGTGTGTGTGTGTGTGTGTGTGTGTGTTGTGTGTGTTTGCATCTATTAATGTACATTGGTACCTCTTTCTGTTCTTGTGCGTGTTTCTGTGTGTGATTCTTTGATTAACCCCTTTATTTTGCCATGGGAATTACCCAGCAAACAATACTTATTCGTATTCATGAGAGGTAGATAATGCTTCATAATGCAAAGTAGCTGTCAGTGAGGAGGAGAAAGAAAACGAAAACAAGCAAAAAGATTGAGCAGTCATATCAATCTAAAGGAATCAAGAAAGGAGATGACACATTTGCCACAAACGGGGGCATTTAGGGCACTCCTTCAGCTGCAGCTTCTGCTGCTGTGAACTGTGGAAATTAAATGAGCACTGATCATTTGATTTGATAGTTTACTGAATCTCATTCAGCTTTGGTGCATAAATATAAAATTGAATTTTATCTTTGTTCTACTGCTGACAGACTCACTGATGGCAAACACCATATTTCAGTATGTGACTGAAAATGAAGAAAGGAGATGTATTGTAGTATGGTAATTTCTGCAACAATGCTTAATAGATGCTTTTGAACTGGAAAAAGTAGCTTGCAAATAGTGTACAGCAAGTAAAATTTATATTAGGTATGTTTCAGAGGAAGTGGGATTTGCTCCCAATCCAGGAAGTGTGATGTTTTATATCCACACAAGTCAAAGGGAGGTGGTTGGTGTGGGTTGGACTGGACATCTGAGTTTGTGTCCTGCTTCCATCGTGTTAATAGGTTCTAAAACATTTAGTAAAAAGCTGCGCTAGTTACGTTCTTGATATGAACAATGGGTATACGTATATGAAATAACTATCTGTAACGTGAAAGGAGTGCAATCAGGAGAAACCTTATTTGAGTGAACAATTATTTATTGACGTGTGCACAATAATGCTAAATGATAGTCTTAGGCGATTAGACCCCATCGTGACATCATTGAATTCCCATTGTGACGTCATCATGTTTAAAGGGGGTCAAGAAGCCGTGAGTATGTAGGCTACCCCCTCTGAAGGAGTCTAGACACGGGTGGTGATGGTGATGATTGAAGATGTTGCTGAGTTCTGGATGAATGAGAAGAGGAGCGAGCTCTGGAGAGCTCAGACCTGGGAGCGGGAATGATGAACTGGAGGTGAGCGGGGTGGAGGAGGGTTACGAAGATTCACGCTGAAATGAGAGCTGATAGCAACAGAAAAAACATTTCAATATTGACGGCAAGAATGTGATTGGCTGATAGAGATTGTGGCTAAACCTGGGCTGAATCTCATCCCCTTTATTTGATAACTCCTCGGTCCTCGGCTGAACTGGAAGTTGTTCTGTCCCTCCTCGATGAAGGCCGTCTCAAAGCTCTTATTTCTGCCACGAGGAGAGAGGAGCGAGGAGCGAGCATCGAGGAGGGATCATCGAGGAGCTATAGCCGAGGATACACGAGAGCAGCCTTCCCGGAAGTCGTGCAGCTGAAGGAGTTGCTAACTCCGCCCAAACAGCTGATGAATTCATGTGACGCTTCAGATGAAAGGACGTCTCATCCCTCTAAAGCACATTTGCTCGTTGCCTCTCTCCTCCGATGATTCCGTCTTAGTCCCTCCCACCGAGGAGGCCCGGGAGAGATGCGAGGAAGGGAGGCAAGTGGAGGAGTCAGGGATGCAATTCACGTGCTATGGGACGTACCCCCGGTTGCTTTACCTGAAGAGTAAACGCACCCTAATCAGCTTATAATGTTAAGCAGGAGGAGAGGGAGAGTGAGGTGAAATAGTCTTCCTGGCTGAACTTACGCTAAGCTTTGTTCACCAAACTCTGCAGTTCCCCTCAGCTCTACGTAGCACTTCAGGTTCTTTCAGCTTATTGTTTTGGTTTTAAGGCCCGCAATTTCAACTCTCACTGCAAGACAAAGCGGCAGTTTTCAGTGAAAAATCTCTCATAAACCCACTGTACATTACCTGCCCAGCACCAAATAATAGACACACAAGCTGGTGAACATAGTGGAACTTGTTGTTTGTGTGCTAGTTTAGCAGCTTAAGAGACAGATATGTCTTTCAGGAGTTGGTGGAGAAGAGAAACAGAGCTTAGAGGAGAGTCAATGTTGGAACATTGATTCTCAATTTGTAAATTCAGTATGAATCTGTTGGATGTAAACAGATACAGTAAATACAAACATTTCCTCATTATGTGGATTATAATACAACTGGCTTCATGTTTTCTATAAAACATCTTTGGTGATGCAAATAAGATAGATTAATGATGTTATTTTTAGGTTGTGGTAGATCACAAAAGGCTGTGTTTATCTGTATGCATGCTGACTTGTTTTTTCACACACAAGTGGTGTGTACAAAGATTTGAAAATCTGTCATTTTATTGTGTGTACTTTGTGGTTGTACTTGTTATTCATGTTTGCGAAACATTTTTGTTAACTAACTACCGTATTTGTTACTTAGGTTAGGTTATTTATTTATTTATTAAAAATAACACCGGAGAAGGGAAGAAAAATAATAATCTCAAAGTATTGAAACCCGGCAGAGTCCACACATCCAACAGGGGGGGGGTGCGGGCCAGGCAGGGAGTCCAACTGTGAGGCCTGAGCGCGGGCTTGTGTTTGTGTGTATTTGTATCAAACAGAAGTAAAAAGCTAAACGAGACATGCTGAATGAAGCTGGAAGAGCAACAAGGGAGAAACTGGAAGGCAAATGAAGAGGAGAGTGAGGAGGCAGGTTAGTTGGCAGCAGAGGGAAGGTAAAGGGCTGCATGTCCATTGAAGAGGTGGATGAAGGAGAAGGAGATGCTTTTAGGAGCTAAATAAAGACAAAAAGTGCCAGAAATACTGTATATAACACAGTGTAAGTGTTAGTTACCACAGTTCTGGGGTTCCTCCTTGAGGGTTTATGTTCAGTCTTAATGGCTCTTTCATCTGCGAGCCATAGTGGAGCAAACTTGAACTTGGCCTCTAATACAGAATACAGTATTAAGCTTTAATCGTCTTTTCAGTATGGCATTCCCAAAAAAAATGGGCTGTTTATTTGTCACACGTGCAATTTCAGCCATGTAAAATGTGCATGAACATGTCCATTAAGCAGCGTAGATGCCTGTATAGTGGGAGTATATGCTGTATGAAGGGATATAACGGGCCTAAAGCAGAACAGGACAGAGGACCTTACAGTATTTATTGTGACAGCCCGGAGAACTAGGAACAGTGTGTGAAACGATGCCTAGACGTTCCATACTATAAACGGGTTTGGCCCAGTGATTGGCCCAGATAACGGTGGAAGATTAACACTGGCAGACAGCTCAGATCAATTGCCTGTGTAGAAGCTGGGTGCAAACTTTCTCTTGAGGTACAAAATTAAGACATATCTTTGTCCAAAATAGATTAAAGTTTCAGTAGCCAATGTCACTTTTCTTGATGTGGATTTTTGGAGACATTTTATGCCTTTTATTATTAGACAGGAAATGGGGGCAGACAGATATGGGAAATTATATTTTACAAAAAGTCTAGCTAGATGTGAACAAGGCAGGTTGCGGATCATAGTCGACACCGTACCCCTAGTCGACCAGGTTGCTCCTTGATGTGTCAGTTTTGAAAATGATTTGGTCCATTAAGAAGATATTAAGTCCAAGAGAAGAGTGTTATTGTTCACATGTATGCTTGGTTGACAGGTCCATCATCCTATCACACTCAACTGTTGTGGTTGCAGAATGCTCATCACAATCTTAGCTCCTCCCAGGCTCCACCCTGTTGCCCAAATTGAGCTTTTTCTGGTAAAAAACAAAACAAAAAAACTTGAGATGTTAATGAGCAGCATATCTGTAAAATGGAGACTAGACCAGAACTTGACTACTCTGAAATAGGGCTGCACGATATGAGGAAAAATATGTGATATGCGATAACGCTGTTGAATATCGCGATAACGATATCACTTGCAATAAATAAACAGATTTTAAAGTGTAGTCTGTTCTGCATTTCTGCTGCTTTCAGTAATCTTCTAAAATACAACAAATTGCTAATTTAAAACAAACAAAAGGAAATCATTATTGAACATTGAATTGAATATAAAAGGCATCACTAAAAAAAGAATGACAGTTTCATTTTAAAGTGCAGTTTTCTGCTGATATGTTCTTTCTACTAACAAAAAGAAATCTCTGAGTGTCTTTCGCGATATGTTGCAACCTTTTGTGATGTGTTTATTGCGCCAGTTGATATTGCGATGACGATGGAAAAACGGTATATTGTGCAGCCCTACTCTGAAACCTACTCAAAATTTGACTCCATGAAGACACGTCTTGACACAAGACTTCAGATCTCAAGTTTTGACCGAGAAATGTCCTTGAACAATAAAAAACAAGGCCTCACCCTAACCCCTAACCCTAACCATTCTACCTATTTAATCACCAAATACATCACTAACAAATTCCCAATAAGTAAAAATGAGTCAAAATCATCTCATTAGGACTTGTATCTTGACTCACAATTGACTTTTAATTTAACTTGGACTTCAAGAGACTTGGTGAGCTAAAGAGTTAACTGGAGAGTTTCAGAGTCTATTCAGAATCTGATAGGTAACATTGCAGGTACTATGTCCATGTTTTTCTACAGTCTAGTCCGTCTCCACATTGTGCATCCAATGATCCCTACCTGTCTAATATGTTGTTTACCTGCAGGTTTTACTCACATTTGGTGCAGTGCAGCCGGTTTTCTCGAATCAGTGCTTTTCCCGAGCAAATCTATTGTGATGAAAAGCTCTGTGAAGTTCTTACAAGCACTGTATGACCCAGTATCTGAATATTTCCATCAGCGGGGAGAAATACGGGATGCAGAAGTGAAAATGAGAAAATGGGAAGTGACAGAAAATTAGAAAAGAGATGAAAATGTGGGTGAGAGCAAAATAGAGGAATCAGAGTGAGCATGACAAAGAGAGAGGAAGGTTATTACACCTGGCTGTCTGCCCCATCTGAATCCATTTTAAGATAGTCAGTCAGATATCTGAGTGATGATAGAGGGAATGAGAAGAAAAAGTAACAGGACTGAACTCTTGCATCAAAAGATCCAGACAACATGTTTTGGCGGCTGACGTCTGAAGTTAAAATTAGTCTTTTCTTGAGAAGTGGTGATAAACAGAGAGGGAAGCGTCATTATGGTGCTGCGTGAGCCCCCACTTCCTGTGCTACACTTTGATTGCACCCAGAATGGGATCATTTAGGCTGGGCTACACACACCCTCGCACCCCTGCTTCCATGGAACAGCCCTCCATTCCTCTCTGTCACTGCAAAACTGACATGCTCCCCTGCTCTTTCCTTTTTCTATCCACATCACTGGAAAAAAAAGCAGCGAGGAAGAAAGGTCCATCCAAATGTCAAGTAGTTTGTGCTTCTGTGAAAAATGCATGTTGAGCCTCGTCTCTGCTGAATGCAACCATGGCATTGGTCTCAGTTATGTCTCTTGACAACTGAATCCGCTACTCCCTAACACTCTCTGAGTCACACTCTTTTTTCCGCTTTGCCAGTGACAGCAGAAGAACAGGAATGGTAAACTTTCTGTATGAACTGATTTTTATTTAAACACAGTGTTGTAGAAGTGGTCACATCATAGAGGAAAGTGGCAGTGAGAAAAACTAGAAAGATAGAGCGCTCCGAGGAGGAGGGAAGCAGTGAAAACTGGGACCAAGTTTGAAGAAAAGGTCAAACCTCACATTTCACGACTATAATAATCACATTTTACTACACGGACAGGAAGGACCAATGCTAATGGTATAAAATGTCCTTAAAATATTCTTTTTCAAAACTTTGGAATTAAAATATCATTGACAGACATATGACAGCTGATGCAAAGACTTTGTTATATTGCAGCTCGAATTGTATTTCTGACTCTGCTTGATTTTTATCACTCAGTGACAACTCCAGCTGTAATCTTAAATTGATCAATTGATTAGTTGATCTGCGGATAATTAACCGTTTCAGTCATTTTTCAGGCGGAAATGCCAAAATTCTCAAATATAGTAATTTTGTGCTTTTGTTCTGTCAGATATAATATAGCGATTTGCATACATCATGTTTGGTCTGTCGGAAATGACAATAGTCATTGACTGTTTTCCAACATTTTATACCAAAATGATTTAAATCAAGAAAATGATCTGCAGATTAATTAAAAATTAAAAGAATCAAGTTAAAACAACACTCAATAAAGATTTAATGTAAATGCTAGTTCTGGGATCTTTAAGATAAAAGGCCTATACTTATAACAAATGATATAGTCTAATATTACTGCAAAGTGTGTATGCTCTCTCTTTTTAAAGATCTCATATTAGGCTCATTTTCAGGTTCATAATTGCATTTAGAGGATGTATCAGAATAGGTTTACATGGTTTAATTTATTAAAAAAAAAAAACACCATATTTTTGTTGTACTACACATTGCCGCGGCTCCTCTTTTCACCCTGTGTGTTGAGCTCTCTGTTTTAGCTACAAAGTGAGGCATCTCACTTCTGTTCCATCTTTGTTTTTTTTGTTGGGAGTCGCACATGCGCGGTACCTAGGTAAGGACTACTAGCCAGTCAGAAGCAGAGTAGGGCGCGCCCTGACAAGCAAGCTAGTGTGATCCAAAACAAACCCGCTTCAGCCGGTAACCATGGCTTCGGTTTAGCTTAGTTTGAGGCCGTGCCACACCAGCAGCTAGGCAAGCATTATAACGTGTGTTACAAAGTGATGCAAAAATGACGCACGTTTATCACGGAAAGGCTGGACTACAATAGAGCTGTTTGGAGCAGTTTGTGAACAGTGTTTTCTGTTGGAGATGTGTAAGTCCCTTTGGGGTGGACTTTGGGCTTTTTCACTTTGTAAACCTAATACATATACAAAAATATATATAACACAATAAATGAAAGGGAAAAAGCCAATAAGCATAATAGCTTGAGCACTTTAAATCATCACTTCCTGCTTTTCATTATTTCATTTACAGGGAGGCTTTTGGAGAAGGCTGGATTTGAGTAAATGCCAAATGAAAAAGTTCAGTCGCTCACTTGATTCCAATCATGAAGCAGAATTCATCAAAAGGATAAATTAGCAAAATTAAAAAATGATACTATTTGAATGCATTTGGGTTAGGGCTGAACGATTAATTGCATTTGCGATAATATCGCGATATGTTAAAACGCGATTTCCTAATCGCAAAGGCTGCGATTTGGTCACATGACTCGCGAGAGCAAATCAGTCTGCACTCCGCAGAGAAAGCATTAACTAGCACGCTAACGCTACACTGTACCTTGAGCTGATTTCTGTCATTCAAACAACTCTGAGTTGTAGTTTAAAACTTTTACAGCCATTTTAATAAAATGAAGGGTTTTATTCTGGTTCGAGTCCATACGTGCAGTTAATGGATACAGACACGCAGAACTGAAGGCTCGGTTGGCAACTAGCTCTGATTAGCTGTTAGCTCCGGTTAGCGGTTAGCTCCGTTATAAAGATATGGAGTGGAGGAGCTGCCACTGAGAGGGGTAACAACCAGACTCTGATAAATGACGTTCGGGGAGCTTTCACAGCAGCGTGGCCGCGGTGTTTCAACGGTTTTATTAGTACAGTTAATCCCACGGCAAGAACACCAGCAACTAGCTAACGTAACGATAGCCTCTCTGAGCAAGTGCACACGGCAGCACGCAACTTCACGAGGGGGAGGGGCTGGAGGCAGCTCCTCTCTGTGCACTGTAAAAAATTACACTGTTGTGTGTGTGTGTGTGTGTATATACTATATTTTTACTTTTTTAACTGTCTAGTGTGTCATTGTGTGTTGTTCATACTATAAAATGATTTATTGTTTATCTTTGTTCAATAATACAGAAGACAAAGCTTAAAAAAAAAAATCGAATCGCAATATTTGGGAAAAAAAATCGCAATTATTTTTTTCCAAAAATCGTTCAGCCCTAATTTGGGTACCATCTATACTCGAGTGACAGGATGATTGATTAGGATGGCTGGTCAGCAGTTGCGTTCCTGCTCTGAAACAACAGCACTACCACACATTGACACCTTTGCCAATAATGCAGTCATCTGTTTCTGACATCTTATTCAGTATTCTGGAGCCTCCATCTGCAGTGTATTGTTTTGCCTGCATGCCATTATGTTCCTTTCATGTCTAACGTCAAACCGTTTTTTTTTCACCTCTTCTACACTTTCATTTGTTGCGCGGTCTTTTTTTATCCTTGAGCACAGCAAAAATTGCAGCTATTTGGCTGCTAAATAACATGTCAGGTGTTTTACTGAACACTGGGGAAAAAAAATCATCTCCACCCCTGCCTTGAATAAATTTTGACTTATTGATGCCATTTTGTTTCTGTGAATAGGAAGTTAGTCAGGATCAATTTTATAAATCTATGATGTGGAAGGTTCCATTAACTCCTTTCAAATTCTGCATTATAATTAGGCATTATCAACATGGATGATGGGTATAACTGACCTCATATCTCTTTGTTGTTGTTGTTTGAACATATATGATGAATGTGTGCACCGCTACCATAGATATAAACAATAGATGTGACATGTAATTCTGACTTGCCATTCCAGGATGGAACCACGTGGGTTAAGTTTTAGAATTGCTTAAATTGGAACCTATGGTGAAAGAGACTCATGTTGTCTCTATAATCCTTATATTTTTCTACCAATATATCAATACTGTTTTTAATTCAAAGTAATGAGCGTAAGACAACTGTGCCTGTCGAGAACGAACCAAAAATCTAAGATTTTGGAAGAGTTTTGATTATTATAGCTCCAAGAGAACACATTTATGTGTTCAATCATGAAGATAATCTCATAATTTTGCATTTATATTGCAGATCATATTTTTGTTTAATGTTTTTGCCTAAACTTATTAATATGTAATAACTTCTCATTTTTATTCTTATCACATGCTATTCTGAAGGTAATGGATATTAAGTTTACGTTGATAATGCGGAGAAATCGCAGGAATTTTGACCTGAACTGCGTTAGTAGCCTACAAACTGGATTACTTTCCCTGATCAGGACATGGATCATGTTTTGTTTGCTTTACTGAGCGAAAGATTGTGTTAAGGCATGAGGTAAGCTGACAACAAGTGATGTTAATATATGCTGATGACTGATTGCAGCAGGCGGCTAATTTAGGGTTGAAGTTAGCTAACGTTAGATGTGGTAAACATCACGTTAAGTGCGACCCCTCGGCTGATTGTGTGCTCGGTTAATGTTAGTATTCCGTGTTGCCGACATGTGGTTAACGTTATTGTTGGGTTGCTTTGCCTGGTATTCATCTCTGTGTGTAGATTGTAACACAGCTGGCTGGATTTGTCTTGAGATATTATGAAACGGGATTTAGGAGTTAAGACGAGCAGCTGCTCCTTGTTGTTACTCACGTTATATGTTTACACTTGATTGGCATGGAATCAGCTGCTTAATAAGCAGTCAAATGTTAGGGTATTATTATAAACTTTGTTATAACGTTAAAGTTACTAAACTTTTAGGGTAGCTAACAAAACAAGGCTTGCTGGTCATAAATATTTCTTTAGCTAACAGATCAAAGCTGTTGAGAGCTAGCACGCAGTAATAACTGACAGCTGGTCCATTGGTAGCTAACAGTAAAGTTACGTAGTTCACTGACCTTTTGCCATTTTAGTTGACTTATATGTAAAATATAAATCTTAAATGAAGGCTATATTGATGTTTGGGAAGTTATGCCAGCCTCCCTAGTCACTTCTGTCTTTTTGGTAAAGCAACAGGTGCTGCACAGCTGTTAATAAAGTTTCTGCCCTTTGGTGGCAATTGTAAACAGTACCCAGATAAGATGGCGGATGGTTATCCCATTAGTTATGAAGTCATGTCACATCTATTGTTTTATATCTATGACCGCTACCTTTATATCTATGTCCAGATTTCTTTTCTCCATGTGAACTTGTAGTTTAATCAAAAGTGCTTTGGCCTTGTCTGTCCTTCTGAAGGATTTTCCGAGCTCTTTTATCTAAGGCCTTGATGATGTACACGGCCGCCATGTTCATTAGACCGCCACATGGCATTCATGTTCATCAGACCGTCACATAACAGTTATGAAAACACGGCTTGTTTAAATAACACTGTAGGGAGCGAGTGAAGCGACTCACCAAAGCTAACTGCTTCCGCTCGTGCAGCTTTTAGCATTTGCTCACATGGAAAGAAAGGGGTTAATGGAGAGGGAAACAGTATATGGAGACTTCATCAAAAGAAACACTTTTTGTTTTCTTTTTTCAAGCCTTCCTGCTAAACTGATTTGTTTTGTGTGCACAAACTAGTATGTTTCATCCACTGTTTTCTTTTCAACAAAAAAAATTATATTTATTTCTAGGCTGCAGCTGAATGTGACTATTAGAAGATGGACTGTTACCAGTTTTACACCTCTACAATCTTATACAATGCAATACAACAACCTGCAATACATTCTATCTTTATGAAGCTTGTGATGAAACGTTTTGGGGTTAGGCAAACTTTGTGGTGGTGTTGTACTGCTATATAGCAAAAGGTGTTTCTTAGGGGTGTGACATGCACCCAGCTCATGAGACGAGACACATGATTGGGTTCTCGAGACGAGACAAGATTTTAACACTATATTAAAGAAAACTTCATTGAAGAAATAAGACTGGAAAAATAGTCCTTTATTCAATCGAAAGTCACAAAAAAACAAAAAAAACAGCACTGAAAGGTTTTGCCACAAACCCAAATGACTGGCTTCTCTCCTGTATAACAGGATTTTTAATTTAATTAACCCTGTTACGGTGGCGCGATAGTCTCGTCACTCAGAGAACTAAAGTTACAATGTAACCAAGCGTTTTCTGGCAGTAGTTGAGACCAGTTGTTTTGCACTTGAATGTGTCATTGTACAGTAGACGGAGAGAAATAAAGCTTATTTTATTGTTTCACAGTGATTACGTTCTAAAGCACCAATAAATTACAACAAACACTCAACAGATGATGTTTGTGAAGACAGATGCTCTTTTCTCCTCCTCTGCATTTTATTCATTACAGCCATAAACAAGGAAGTAGGCTACTCTAGTATTGATTTACGACCATTATAGGACGAACGGAGAACATTTCTCTGTGTTTAATATCATTAAAAGTAAAGTTAGCTTTTGCTGTCCGCTTCCTGACTCATTTTAAAAAGGACAGAGAAAGAGAGTGGTCTGCGCGAGACACGCTGCAGACGTGTGTGTGTCTCGGTCAAGAGAGAGAGAAAAGGGCTGGGGGATCTTCTATGTTAATTTCGATGTCAAAGTCAGACTCATCCGTCATGCTGGCTGCTGCTCTGCACTTGTATACTGATATCATGAGACACTTTTTACCTCGACAAGTAATCCCGTCACGTTTTAATCTTGCGTCGAGTGACAAGATCTCGTGGAAGATCATCTTCAGCGCCGCAAGTCCTTTGGGAACATATTGATATTAAATTTATGTGGAAAAATAAAAAATAAAAAATGTGGGTATATCAGCGATTCAAAAAAGTGGTTCGCTGTGCCTTTGCGTGGAAATTTCAAGGATGTTTAACATGGGCAGCGAATGAAGGAATATTTGGAACTGTCATTTGGAAGCTCACCGAGCAAAATGTATAAGTCCTATTGCTTAAATGACTTACATTGGCTGAAAGAAGACAAGCATACCTATGTTTTGATGTATATATGTTGTATGACAAGGAAGAATTGTGGGCATGAGGGCAAGTTATAGAGAAGGGACTAAGAGGATTTTTTTAAGGCTCCGTGCTCTAGCGATGACATCACCCACTGTAAGTCACGCAATGCACACCCATTATAAACTTCCTGAAATGAACACTAAACTTAAACTTAATTTTCACAAAAACTGTTAAATATATCAAACTGCTGAGATAGTCTAATAGCTGAAGTTTTTGTGAATGGTTTAAAGTTTGATTGGTGTCTGTAGGTGAAAGTATGAAGTAGGAGTAGCATTTTGAAGTAGAAGAGGATTTGAAGCCTGCTCTCATTAACTTTAATAGTAAAAAAAAAAAAAAAATGTAAAAGCTTAATATTTTAAAAAGTATAAATAGCTGAACAAATGTTGAAGAAGTCCCATCATGTGCTTAAAGAGCTGGATATTTTGATATTTGAATGTCTTTTGTAGCTGAATATATGAAGAAGTTAGAGGCGACAAAAGAAAGTTGAAGAATAAAGAATCGGATAACAATACTGTGAATGCTGCTGAATCAGCATTCACGCAAATATGACAAACATTTACTGGCTCTAGACTCTCAATTGCTGCTTTTCTCTGTTTTATACCTTTATAAATCAGTTCCATAGTGATCAACTACACTGCATCACATTGGAGGTGGCCATTGGCAGGCTAATATTGGATTTGTAATAACAGCTTAATATTGACCGAAACCCTTTGAGCAAACTGTCATCAATCATCAAGCTTATCAGCCATTTAAGTAATTACATTATTCATATTGCGATATTTATCATGCAGTCTAAGCTGAGACAGGAAAGAGCTCCATTAACCAGTCACGACGAACAGTATTGGGTGTATCTCGTTAATCAGGATTGGTAATAAATAGCAGTCAACTCCTCTAAAATGTAAATGTAATTTCAGTCAAATATAGTTAATAAGGATTCTTTTCCTCCTCCTTGTTGTTTCGGCATGGACGAAGCATGGTAGAAAGATACATTTTATTGGGGTGAAACTGCTCATAACTTTTCGGGCTTTGTAATAAAAAGTAATATATCTTCTCCCTGGGACTTTTATTTTTCTGACCGACAACCCCGATCCTGACGATGATGAGACTGTTGCAGTGGCAGCGACAGAGTCGGCTTATATCACGCTGAGGCCGAGGGGTGAATCAGTAGCCCAGCAGGTGAATTATTCAGGTGATGAGATGTAGACCTTCAGCTCTGAGACCTGGCTAAGGCTAACATTCATTTAGACCTGTCAGGGTCTATTCAGCTGTGCAGCGATCTGAAAAGCTGCTCCCTGCCTCCTTTTTGCTGCCTTTTTATTTCCTGGGGTTTGAGCTTATTAAATTGTTATTTTTCGCTTTCTCACTCTGATCTGCTTTCTTACCACCCGTGCTCTCCTCAAGAACTGCATTGTAGAAACTGCCAGTCTTTCCCCCTGTGTTTTTCTCTGTAAATTGGACTTGGACTGCAACTTGATGGATGCTCAACATGCATAAGGGAATAAGACAATCATACAAAGCTTGTTCTCTGTGTCACCCTCAGGTTATACTGTATCTATTACCCTGTCCATAGAGCTTCAAATAAACAGCTATGCCTGATAGTGTTGCGGGTTGTCAGTCAACCACATCAACGTAATGACTATTTGTACTGCATAGCTGTTAATTTCCAAGTACTTCTATTGGGTTGAAATTGCTAAAAGTCCCCACTGTAACTGAATTAAAAGCTACGCAGGTAATTTAAATAGTTTTTGTGTTATGTCCTCGTTTGTCGTATTTCTGGCTACATAATAGTCACTGAAAAGAGAAAAGCCTCTAGTGTTTTACTACTCCTCTTTGATGGAAAGCGAGACAAGAGCAGGTGCACAAAGCGGTTTGGCTTGATATTTCAAACCATCTGCTTCACTGCAGCAGAAGGTCAGCACTTTAGAAAATTCAATATTAATCATTAAGTTCTGTATGCAGGTGCAGTAGGTGGCCAAATTCACTTAATTAAATCACTGACTGGTGTTGAAGCATTGTAAAGGAACATTTTATAAAACAGTAGTGTGCCAATATGTTTGCTGATATGTTTGGGATTACTTCTGTGGACTAAAAAGATATTCAGAGGTTAAAGTTATTGTTAGCTGCTGTATCATACATAATAGTTGACAATGTGAGGTTGAGTGTTGTGTTTAACTGGGGAATATGTATTATGAGGTCTTCAATGCACAGCTGTAGTGCTTCCTACAATGGTCATAGTGGGAATTATGTTGGCAGTACAAATGATGGCTGCTTTTCAGGCATATTTAAAATAGTACTGCATAATGTATGATAGCTGTGGGACATTTATACAGCTGGCAAGTGTCCAATACAATAGTATATAGTGGCATCTTAAACTTAGTCAAGAGTTCAAAAGGCCCTTAGTTCAACTGCAGGTAACCATAGCAACAATTCTACCAAGAAATTTACCAGACAGAACAAGCAATGTGAAGACTTCATTCATTCATCACTATTTTCTGACATTTTATAGCCCAGAGGTTTTCAAACTGTGAGCCGTGCCTTACCAGGGGCACAGAGGGAGAGAAGTGAGGCAAAGATACTGAGTGACGTGACAGGGACAGGTGCGTGCAGTGTTCTAAAAACAACAGGAAGTTAGTTAATGTTGTCTGGCCCGCTCATTTAGCCCGCAGCAGAGGCTGTGATACATAGCTCGTGGAGGCAATTAAGGTACTTTAACATAGTAACTGATTGCTGCGATAGACGTTACAATTGGTACTCCTTCTTGGAGTCATAAGTCAGTCAAATCTGTTTACGCAGACATGATACACATATTTTTAGATTCAGTGTGACTTACACTTCATGAGGATTCATCCGATGTCCATTGCGAAAAGTGTCTTATAATCTGCTTAGAAATCATAGAAAAATATACTCTTATAATTTTAGAACATGTCAGAGAATTGTCATGTTTTTAGGTTTTCTTAAGTCCCAAAGTAATCCAGGGATAGTTGTCTCAACACTCAACAACACAATGGTTACATTGCAAACTGGAACTGCTAATAGGTAATTCTGCACACTTTTTATGGTGTCAATTTGCCAAAATCAATACAAATATAGGACAAAAAACAGGCACATAAGCTATCTAACTAACTTTATGGCAACATCATTGCTTCCTTCCTGTTAACATCACCCAGCACTCCCACATTTTGGGAACTGTGGTTCAAAAACATTATCCCCTAAACTGAAGTCAGACAAAGACTAATAATCCATATATATATAAAGCTTTTTCATGTTATATTATTTGTTTTTTTACATTACTAGATGGGGGTTGTTGAAGGGTACAGTTATCGCTCATGTCTTTTTATAAAGGGGGGCCCACAGTGTCACTTTGAAAACCCTTGTTAGAGACCCAATAAAAACGTGATCAACACATTAAATGATGATGTAAATCTCTAGTTGCAGCCCTAGATAAGACACTATGTAAAGCAGTTAAATACATGAGTGTAAACCTTAAACCGCTCCAATAAATAACACAGTCGCTGTACATTAATTTAGTCAATTAGCTTAATCTTTGTAAGTCAATTTCAAACATGAGTCATTGTGATTTAGCGGGAGCTGTGATTAGTTTCTGCGCAATTGTGATCATGAAAAGCCAACCGTCCTGAAGTTCGTATACTTTCATATTCTGTTTTTTGATGCAGTCGTCTTTTACTGAATCTCAATTTTACTAGTATCCTTCTTTGTGTTCTTCATCCTCTGTATGTCCGCCTGTCTTCTCCCTGACATACTGTATTTCCTGCAGGGATTGTGGGAAGCTCAGATTGATCTACAGCTCTCGCTGTGTGGTCAGCCCCATAGGAAATGTTTGTGTAATAGCTTCTTTACGAGCGCTGTCAAAGCAGATGAGGATCCAGCGCTGTCGGCGGCCAGTGTGAACACTGTCGACAAGCCCCAGCAGGAAACGCTAAGCCCCTTTTAACCCCTGCCGCTATGTCACTTCCATTGGGTCCTCTCATTAATTCAACATGACTGTGTGTTTTTTTTTTCTTATGGTGACTCATGAACTTTGGCAAATGGTGTGGTTCTTAATTTAAGCATGGATGTAACCCATGAAATATACATATGTGGGAATTTAGGTCATGGGTTATGTATGAGTCCTATGTTTGCAGCTGCTTCTATAAATGATTTAAATGTAAAGTTAATAGTTTCTCAGCAAACATGTGCTTGTTCCTCTCAAGGCCGTTGGTGTCATCTGTCTCTCCTTCCTCCTCGATCTTTCACTCCTGTGTGCTTACAACTCGACTCCCCGTTTTCTTTCCCCTCACATTCCATTCCAACGACCGACTGCTTGCTTGCCATACTGAATCATTTTCTGCTGTGAAAAGGCTGAAAGCACAACACAGAAATTCTTGTAACTAATGTTTTCCCTTCTCATCCTCTTATCTCTGTTGTTTCTCATCCGCTTTGCGTCTGTATGTTAGGTCTTCCTCTTGTCGTAATTTCCCTCCCCGATATTTATTTTCTTCATCTCAGTTCCTTCCTCTTGTTCTATTTCCTCTTCCTGTCTATTCGAAGTCGATGGCAATATACCAGCGTAGTCTTGCCATGGCCCCGTCCGTCACTCCACATCAAAGCCTCGCTTGTTCTCCAGCTCTCTCTTCTTCATGGTCTATTACTCTACCCTCTCTTGTTGACAGAGAGATGCTGTTAAGTGTGCGTGTGTGCATACATAGTTAAAGGGACTTCTCTGTCTTCATTTGCATACCCTGAAGGACCGGTCCCCAGACTTTCGAGATGTTTTACTTCCATAGCCAACAGTGGATTTGCCTTGTAGTATGCAGGCAAAATGGCAATCAGTCAACATTGCTTTTCATGGAAATGCTGCTTTCAGAGACCCACGTCAGAAAGAAAAAAGTGTGCTCATGTAGTCAGGAAGCTTTGAGGCTTTCATTAGCTTTCCCTGAGCTCATACACACCAAAAGAAAATGAAAGAAAAAAAGAGTGTTTGGTAAAGAAGAGGCAGCCTGGGTAAAAGCGGACTGAGCAGCGTTTGTGCTTTATTGATGTCATCCTCCAAGCATAATTCATGCGTAGTGAAATCTATGGACATAATCTTAGTCTCTTTTCAGCCTCAGCAGTCCAGATAGCAGTGTATTTACAGTGTACAAAACAGGAGCTACAATAACATGCTGCCTGTCTGTTGCTGTCCAAGTTAGGAGAGAACATCACCTCTGTAGTCTGGGCTCAGCACTTTATCATGGCAGAAATTCATCTTCAAAGAGTTTTTTTTTTCCATGTCGGAAAGTAAACTATGTGAAATTATACACACTGTGCGCTTCAAAGAATGTTCATCATATTCTCTCTTCTTGAAGTGAGTTTGAAAGTCAGATCACAAGATATTCTCACCCTATTATTATGGCTTTCCATGCAGCTCTACAACAAGCTGATAATTTCCTGACCTTGAAACACACACTGATAGTTGAATTCAATTCACATCCCGTATGGCGCAAGACCGGGGGGAGAGGGGGGTGGGGGTGGGTGGGCAAAATGATTTACACATGAAACCTATGATGACTGCATTTTCAATATCACCACAAATTTAAATTCAACTTGAGGGACCACTTCATTGATATTTACACCCTACCCCTTTGCATTTTTCCACTAGGAGCTAGTATCTTAGCTTTTATCTTCATTTGGTGTGACATTTTCAATCATGTGCCATGATGCCGTGATTTGCATACTTATATACAATATATTGCATACATGAATAATGTGAGTTGCTGAGAAGATAAGGATTGATAATGGAAGTACACCATGACATGTCCTCGCTGACCATGCGCACATAACACACTGATTAAGCTTGTTTGAGTGGTTGTACTGTTAAAAACACGCTCTAAATTTACTAAGATTACACCCAGGTTATATATATATCCTACTCAGGCTGCTGTCTAAGGGTTGCTGCTTGCTCTGTCCCCATCTTGTCATACATCATGAACTATACACTTGCCCATTGCACATATTATATATTTTTTTGCACATTCTGCGCTCAATCCATTCAGCCTCTTTTTTCTTATGTTAAACAGCTATATTGTATATGTTTGTTTCTGTACTTATTGTTTAGTTTATGTCAATGTTCAAAAGTTTGTTTATTTATGTATTCACCAACCAACAAGGCAAATTCCACGTAAGTGTAACTTACTTTGGCAATAAACCCTTTTCTGATTCTGACTGACGGAGCCACGGTGCCGCTGCAAAATAGCCTTGGGAAGGAACTTGTTTTGGAGGAACAAGTTTTTTTTTAGTCGTGCAACAGAAAACTCAGATTGGACAGATAGTCTAGCTAGCTGTCTGGATTTACCCTGCAGAGATCTGAGGAGCAGTTAACCATAGTCCTCAGAAATCCACCGGAGTTTAAAAATTACAACACAAAGAAAGCGGAAGGTAACGGACATCTGGCCGAAAAGATTGACATCCGGTGGAATTTCCGGTGGCATCGGAGCAATCCTGGAAGTGGAACTTTAGACCGATGCAGGGGTCCGTGTATTGATGTAGCCGTATCTGTGATAATACAACCGGATATCGATTTGTATCGGTGAATCTTTACACACCTACTATGTATATTTGGTGTCTAGTCAAAAATATATATTTTTATTAGGGGAGATTTGACCTCAGTATTTTTATATCCTGGACTGAGTTCATGCATGTGTGGATGTAAACAGAGGTAGTTAACCTAATCTTGTATACTCCCAACCTGTGGATGATTTCTTTTTATGTGATGGCTGCCTGTGAAATGCCACCATATTTCAACATCTGTAATAAGAAGACCTTTGCCACCCAGGAAAAACAAGAGCTCTAAAAGAGATGGATTAGAAATAAATTATAAATTCTTAATTCATCTTTTTGATCTCGTAGTTGAACGTTAGGCTGCAACAAACGATTATTTTCGTATCAAGTAATCCAATGATTATTAGCCACATTTTGTACATTCATGGTCTGTAAAGGATAATTCCTGATGACTATCCTCTAGCACCACTATGATTTGATTTATGACCAAAATACAGTATCTGCAAAACCAATTATGTTCAAGCTAGCCTCTGCCGAGCTAATTTGCAAATGTTAGCATGCTAAACTAAAATGGTGAACATGGTTGACATTATACTATACCTGCTAAACATCAGCATGTTGGCATTGTCATTTAGAGCATGTTAGCATCAAAGCACTGATGTACAGCCCCATAGAGCTTCTAGCATCTTAGTCTTGTACATTGATTAATTATTCAGTCCATAAAATGTCAGAAAATAGTGAAAAATTCATAATTTCCCAGAGCCCAAGTTGATGCCTTCTAATTGGTCATCAAAATAGTTTCCTGTCGATGGAATATATTGTTTCCTTGCAGACATCAGCGCAGGATGTACTGTGTTTATTCTCTTTCTCAGCGCTGCCAAATGGGAAGAATTGAAATGTTCATAGCTGCCAAGACGGTCCCAATTGCATACTCTACATTATATTGTTTCTTTCTCACCAGCTCTTTAACACTCACATAAAAGAGTACACAAACGCACACATTTAAGCATATTCTTCCAAAGCGGAGCCTTTGCACATCCACACTGGCACACTTGATAGCAGCAGCAGACAGATATGAAGACACCTTTAACTTTGCTCATAAAGCCTTGCAGCACGTCAGAAGCAGTAGCTGTATCGTGCTTAAACAGGAACGTGCTAGCTCTACACATATGCTTTCACACATGCACACACACACTCAACTAAATTATCATGGCAGAAGCAGGCCCACACTGACACAGCATGTTAAAATTGTAGAGACAGATGCTCTCCCAGGAGCAAACAGGATGGTACAGTGCAAATGAAGACCAGCATAAAAGTGTAAAATCACAGCAACAGTGCTGTCAAATGGACGATGCTAGGGGAGAAAGAGAGCTTTATCGTGGCTGTAGGGTGGATTAGACTGTAATGAAATTGGGTTGGAGTAATTTGATACATTTGGAACAGATACGTCATACTCTCTATTTTTGTCTTTATATGTCTTGTCCACTTGCCCTTTTCTGCATTTAAATCCACACACGTTCTGCTCAATGAGAGATCGAAAGGACCTCTTTGTCTCCCCCTCTAACCCCCCCCTCTCTCTCTCTCTCTCTCTCTCTCTCTCTCTCTCTCTCTCTCTCTCTCTCTGTCTCTCTCTGTCTCTCTTTCTCTTCAAGGTTGTTTGTCTATCTCTCCTTGGCAGTGTTTGTGAGTAGCCTCCCCCATTACACAGAATGTCTATTACAAAGCCTTTAGCCTGATGTAGATTAATGAAAAAAATGAGAGAGTGGCCCATAAATATGCATTGCCTTCCTGCTGGGATAAGCATAATGGTTTTTACCTTACAGTAATGACATGCATACTCAACACCGATTCTGTGACAATACGTTGATTAATCAATTTGTGCAGAATAATCGACAACAATGTTGAAAATCAACAAATTTCAACAAAAATCATTTGGTTGTTTCAGCTTTTCAGATGTAAGGATCTGCATGTTTTTTTTTTTCTGTTTTACATCATTAGAAATTGAATACTTTTTGGGGGGGTGGGCGTTTGGACTCTTGGTCTACAGATTTAAAATGTTCTGTGAGATTTTGATTTTGCTTAATCCAGAATTTACTCTTTGAAATGTAGGTGGTATTTTGATAAGACTTCTGTTAGATTGTGACAAAACAAGCAATTTAAAGATGTCACATTGGAGTCTGGGGAATTGTGATGGTTGTGATTTCTGACATTTTGTAGAGTAAATGACTGAAATAATCTTTTGGCTGCAGCCCTGTAATGTATGCATTGTTGAAGTGTAAATGAGGAATCAAGTTTAAGTACTGGTAGTTAAGCTTTTACCTTGTAATCGATACTAATCATTACCCAAATGCTGCTGCAATAAAATGTACTAGAAATCAGTTAGCTCTATTGATGCTGCTACTAATGCACACTTCTGCATTTGTTGTTTTTTGCTCTGCTTTAACTGTGAATTTGCAGTTTCAGATTCACTTGTGCAAGATACAGTGACAATTCCATTTGAATTGAATTGGATGAAATGAAATACACACTTTACCCCTCTCCAGCTCACTTGTTTCCTCCTCTCTTTCATCTCTCCATGTATATCCCAGATTTTTTTCCTAATTAGTCTCCACTGTTATTCTGGCCTTTTGTATAACTTTTTGTGTTGGAAAGAGATCAGTGCAGCACAGGGACTAGGAGTCGCCACAGGGAGAAAAAACACAAAGAACATCAAGGCCAAGATTCTGAACATCAAGGGCACAAGATGCTTACAGCATGAGCAGGAAAGAGACCTCGTGCACGTTTTCATTAATTTGAGTGCTCACCGTGCGCCTCGTTTCCTCCTTTCAGTTTATTTATCCCACTCATTTTCTTTGTTTTCTACAATATTGTTAATTCATGTGAACAAATAACCATGCACTCACTTTAATAACATAATATACATTTATTCATAAATCACTTATTTCATTTTAAACCAAGTTTACCCATAATTAGTTGAATTACATTGTTAGTGCTTTAATTGGTCTGATATTTTTTGGGCTTAAGTGTAACTTTATCAATCAACAGGTATTCACTTAATTAAAGTAACAGTTGACTTTCACCTGTTTTTGATACTATTTATGGTGGAATTTTTTTGCCATAGCCATTAAATGTATTAACATTTTAGTAATTATATTTCTTTTCAGTATTTTCATTGTTAGTGGAGGTACCTTTGCACTGTGGATTCATAAGAAGTGATGGAGCATGTCAGCGTTACTGTTGTTTTAGTCTATATCCACGACGTTCCACTTCCAGGATTGCTCCGTTGCCACCAGAAATTCCGCCGTATGTCCTTCTTTTCGGCCAGATGTCCGTTACCTTCCGCTTTCTTTGTGTTGGAATTTTAAACTCTGGTTGATTTCTGAGGACTATGGTTAACTGCTCCTCAGATCTCTGCAGGGTAAATCCAGACAGCTAGCTAGACTATCTGTCCAATCTGGGTTTTCTGTTGCACGACTAAAACAACTTTTGAACGTACACGTTTCACCTAAGTGGCTATTTTGCAGCGGGACCTTGGCTCCGTCCGGCGTCTAGCGCCGCCCATGACGATTGTGATTGGTTTAAAGAAATGCCAATAAACCAGAGCATGTTTTTCTCCCATCCTGGAATGCTGTGTCGTCTAGCCAGACCCTCCTCCTCCGCGCTGTGGAGGAAGGTCTGGCAAAGCGAGACTACTGTTGTTTTAATTTCATCTCATTGATATCAGCCCCACTGTTTACTGTTTACTGTCCTATACCGCCATATCACAGCTGAATTAAGTTACTGCATTGCTACTGCAAACTGAACATTTACTACTGCTGCTGTTTCACATTTAAAGCATGCCAGAGGGGGGCTTATTGTGAAGCCACACTTCCTGTTACCATGGTAACCACAGGTGTCATCAAATCAACCAGGACTGAGTCTTAAGGATTGTAACTTTTAAAAAAAATGTTGATTTTGATGATTTGAAGACATGTCAATCAGTTTGAGAACGATGGAAAGATGTTTGGCCTTTTTGTTTACATTCGAATCATGGATTGTGCCTTTTAAATAAGTTTGACTTCAGGTAAAAACCTAACAAGAAAATGAGGAAGAAGCGTAGTTACCAACACCATTTGGGTTTCAAGGTATTTTTGTTGATAAAATACGATTAACATACATTTAAAGCTAACAGGTCCAACACTCATAAGACTTAAGGGACAATATACTTGTCAAGTCAGATACAAATATTGTTAAAAGTGAACAGTGAAGAGCTCTCCAGCAGCACATCTCACAGGAATGTTGATGCATGCGGTCCATTGGATTGTATTAAACTCTATATTATTTTGTGTTTTCACCTCCAAGCTTTCAGTTTAACTAGTTTCTCTGAGCCTGTCAGCCTGCATGGTCTCTAGGGAAGACTGCTCAGCTTTTTTCCCACCTATCCATCAGTTTTTTTAAGGCCATTCCCAGCTGTCACTCAAACGGAAAACCAACCATCATAACGTGCTGTCAAATTCTGCCGACCTGGTTTATATTCTCTGGATAATCAGGCCAGGTGTGCAGGATGTTGTATACTCATGCCCTGCCCCCACCTCTCCATCACTTCCCTTCACCCATCACTGTAGATTTGTCTCTGGAGAAAGAGCGTTTTGGCATCTACGGCAGTGATGTAACAGCAGTGATGTTGCCATAGTTCGGTTTATTCTCACTCCAACATCATTTTGTAGATGTTATTTTTTTTCTGCTAAAAAAATAAAAAAAAATCATTTTTTTTCAACTAATGTTTTTAATCATGACGACTTGAAACCGGGGGAACAGCTAGCCTGGCTTTGTCAAAATGTGAAAAAATCCACCCACCTTCAGCTTCATATTTACTAAACAGACATAATCAGACCGACTTTAGCCCTGTGCTAAAGTTGGATGCTGCGTTGGCCAATCAAATGCATGCAAGCACACATTCCTAGTTGATTCATTTGTAATGCGAACGACGTATTTCTACTGTTTACCTCACGACCATTGGGAAGAAAGATAAAATAGTTGCCGCCGTGATCATTTCCCAAGAGTAATAGAATTTTGTTTTGAGTTTTGGCATCTGATAAGCCTTAATCTGTTCATATTCATATATCGTATTTCATTGCCTCACTGGTATCTTGTGTCTACTCTCTTTTCTTGCCTCTTTTTCCCTATCTATTCTTGAACCTCTGTCAGGTCATGGCAGCAACATTCACACTGCCAAACTGAAGAGAAATCATCAGGTCTAATAACTCTTCTGTGACCATTCATTGATCAACATCATGTTTCCCTGTTAGCGTCCTTGTCTCTTGCTTCATATTTTTCCTATTTTTTATTATTATTTTTATCTATTTATTTTTTTACTCATTCATTTTTCAAGTCAAAGCAGCTCTGAGGTAGAAATGAGCTGTCTGGTCTCTTGGGATTCAGGAAGCACAAGTCCCATGATGCTTAGCTCTATACCACCCCCCTCACAGGATTATGAGTGATAAAGAAAAATGCCTGGCTGACCCATCTTTATCCCTGACACTTTTCACATTGATGCACTGATTATGTTTATACCCCATTCTTCTGTAAAAACAGTCTGTGCTTTTTTTTTTATTTTTATACAACAGGCATTTATCACCATTTTCTCTCCATTTCCTCTACTTTCATAAGAACTTGACGTTTTGTTATTCTGTGCCTTTTCAACTTCCTTCTTTGGCTTCCAAGTATCATCCATCACCAGCTCTTAATAACTATATTCTGTATCAAAAAAACAAGACTTATTATTTCACTCCTCCTCCATTCCTTCATCCTCTTTAAGTCTCCCTGTAACAGTCTTTCATTTTTACCCATCCAGGACATTAAAGTCTAGGCAGACACACTCATAAACAAACAAGAATGGATGCCACATCTCTAGGGGGAAAATATCAGTTTCTGGGAGGGTATTTTTCTTCCTTTCCTGCATATTTTATTTTTGCCTCGTTTTTCTGCAGGCTGTTTTGAGTTGAGGGACGTAGTGCTCTGAGGGTCCGTGATAAGGGGTTTCCATCGGCTCCACACAGGGATGGGTTAGATAGGTGAATACTAAGCTGCACGCTGCATGGTTATCTGCCAGCAGACACACACAGCCCTAGCTTTCATACACTATTGATACACACACTTATATATGTGCCCACAAACATTCAATGTAATGAACACAGCAAAGGCTAATGCCACTATTCTTAAGTGGTTATTTGGGATCATGTGTTAATTGTATGTTTAATGATGGTCTTATACCACTGAGAAGGGATAACACCACTATCAAAACAAACCTGAAATAACTCGAGCAGGAGACTTTACCACTTCATGTGGAGAAATGTCATCGTTACTAGTAGATTTCCTAAATGAAAGGTCAGCCCAGTGTAGACGGTTTGCAGCCGTTCAATGTTGCTCTAAAAATGCAGAATTACTTATCCTCCACGAGCAAATCCACAGATTTAAATGAATTTGTTTCGTCCAAAATGTTTCCATTATAAGTGGTGTGACTGGGCCTGTTGTCTGCTTGGACTCACGGCCGTTACAATGTAATCCAAACACGACTCAGAGACACTTTAAAAAAACATGTTAAACTAGAATGGCACCCGTAGAGCACGGAAAATGGACGCTACAAAGAAGATGCGTTGTATTTTATTGCTCAGAGCGTTTAAACAACACGTTGGTAGCTGTTCCCGGTATTTGTGTGACAATGAACAGCTAAGGAAACAAATCAGATGAGCCATAAAATATGATCAGAAACACTTTTTTCTGACACATGGATGCAGCACAAATACCCTATCTCGCCATGTAAACAAGGGAAAAACAATTTTTTGATTTGGATCTGCTCCAAATATTAATGGGTTCTTCCTTGGCCCATGCTACACCCTTCCATCAAGATTCATAAAAATTGTCATCCTGCTGACAGACAAACAAACCAACAAACAGACCTACAAACTGAGCCAAAAACAAAACCTTGGCGGAGGTTAATAAATCAAAACGTCTATAGAAACCTCTCAAACACTGCAGCATAATTCACTTTTTCACAGTTGATTTGAACGTTCAGTATGTTCCTGTTCATAAATTGAATACACTGTGTACTGTATGCAGATCAGTGGAGAAGTACAATGGATAGTGTATTTATGTATGTACAGTATATACCCTGACAACAATATTCATACATGGACGGTTACACTTTTGAATCCTTTCCTCCCCCAGACACACACACACACACACACACACACACACAACCATGTGCGTATCCTTCGTGAACTTTACGCACATTCATTCGACACACCTGCCATTCAGAAGCGTGTGTGATTTCCGGCCTCAACATGTGTGCAGTCAGTACTCTCCATTCAGCCGTCAATAGCGCTAACACAATGAGGCAGATTAATGCGCGAATTTTCCAGCAGGTGGGAGATGAAGAAAGGTTAACATAAGAGGAGTGATGAATGAATCACTTTGAGCGCCATGGTTTCGTCATACTCTGCCACTGTGGCTGTAATGGTGTTTGGTGCCACTCAGAAATTGTCCTTTTGTCTTAATCAAAATGGATTCTATTTTCGTCTCGCCCTCCATGCTACACTGCCGTGGCGTACAAATGTGTTGCATATGCTCGAATGTGATTAAGTGTAATTAATTAAGCCGCAGCCAGATGGTTGTGCTGGTGATTTTATGCTGCCGTATGTTTTATCGCATACATTTCTAACCTTATAATGCCTTTCAGTGTTGTAAAAGTGGGGTGAATGTGATGCTTTGTATCACAGGAAAAGGTGTGTGGTGCTACAATTCTGTCTTTTTCTTTGCTGTTCTTCCTGATTTCATGCTTCCTCTCTTTTACAGATGCCACTTTGTATTCCTGAGGTAGTAGAAACACACAGGTGATTGAGAATTCTCTAGTCTAACTCCCAGGGAGACACATATGTTCCGCTGGAGTCACCACACTGGCTTTCTTTCCTTCAGTTATACGCTCCAACTGCTGCTTTGAAGTGTTTCTGACATTTTATGCTTGGAGTTGCATAGGACTGCATCTACCAATTGTTTAAATTAAAATTTCTCGATTAATGGTTTCACAGTAGATCTTTACAATTGAGAAGCTGGAATGAGGGATACTTGGCATTTTTTTGCTTAAGAAATATATCATATGATTATCACAAAAGGCGCTGATTATTGATCACTCCATCTGTGGAGTGATCATCGTTTCAGCTCTAGATCTTAAAGATTTTGATGGCTCTCATGCTGCATTCACATCACCGGGCGTAGAATGTATCAATGGGGAGCACTGCCATTTTTAAGACTAGTGAGCATTCACGTGATTGGACAGCTAGCGGAGTCGATGTGTGTGACCTTGACAAATGGACTTGGCTGACATGATGAGGCATTACTGTTTGTGTGTCTTCTCTTTTTTTAGTTTGGATTGTCCACGTCAGATGTAGTCTCTAGGTTTTCCAGTGCTCCATATGATTTGGATTTTGATGTGAACTGTACGTTATTAATGACAGGAGCGTTGCATCAGACATCTTTTGGAAAATGTGTTGTCTAATCATTTGGCCGTGTGGGTGGTGATGGACTGCCCTGCTGTTGTTTTTAGTCATCATGATGAGCACAGGTGTAAACAAACACATTGTTTTCCTGCTGAGGTATGAACTGTCAGAGCAGCTAGAATTACAGAATGTCCATTCTCACACCTGGACAGGTGAGTGACCCATCCATCTACTGTATGTTTATAGTGCCATTACACCTCTCTCTCTCGCTCTCTCTCTCTCTCTCTCTCTCTCTCTCTCTCTCTCTCTCTCTCTCTCTCTCTCTCCTCTGTGTCAGTCCTCTGTCTATCCCTAGGGGGTGTCTCTCTTTGTATTTATTGTCATTAAGCTGCTTACTGTTCTCCCATCATCCATTCATCGCTGTGACTGTGCCAAAGCCTTTTTTTCTAGAGTTCTTCTACATATATTATTCATTTGATTGACTCCCCCTAATCGCCTCACAAGTGGCAGAAATTAATCATTCCACAAATCCCGTGATTTGCATTCTGTTCGGGGAGTTTTGGTGTCTGTGTTTAGGGAACCAGAGTTTTTTCCCCCCATTTGGAGCTTTGCATTAGACAGGGGAGCCAGTTGGAACAGGTGTAGGCCAAAAGAGAGTCACTGAGAGCAAGGGAGGGCCACTTTGCTCACAGCCAAAAAATCAATGAGGATATTCAACACCAGCCTATGGTTTTTATGGTGGCCCATAAAAACCCCATTGAAAAAGTATATATGGCATTGAGATGAGTTCTCTGTGAGTGAAATTGGATTACGCCTAGTGTAAAACTGAGCGTCTGGCCTTTTTCACTCTCTCTTCCTCTCTCTGTCTCTCTCGCTTCCCCCCTTGCTTGCCTCACCCACCCTTCAACCATTAAACTCTATAGGAAGGGAAACCTAATTACATAGCTGAAAGTGGCCATAGTGAGCACTATTAAAAGGATCCAATTAAAGTTTGTGCAGCGCTAGCAGCAGCATGCTGGTGAGGGATTATTTGTGGACGCGGAATTTGATCTGTCGCACTGAGAGAGTCGTCCATTGGCCGAGCAATCTGAGATGGATAGCGAGTGGGAGGGGCAATCCTGGATCCTGAATTAATGGATACTTGTATCAAAGAGGGAATGTAAGAGAGTGACAGTGTGAGAGAGAGAGAGAGAGGGGGGGGGAGATGGTGAGGAAAGGGAAAGAGGCTCATAGTATCAGAGGTACAGTATGTGAATGCCTTCACTGCTGTTTGATTTGATTTTCTAAAAGTTAATTTAGTTAAGAGTCATTGTGCGGTTACTGCAGAGGACTGTTTGACAAAGAGAAAGCTGTAGCTTTTGATGGTGATCCAGACTGGGTTCTTGGCCATTAAACACACATCAATTACAGCTTTTGAAGTAAGGCTGTGTAATTAATCGAATTTTGATCACACTTTCAATTTTGACTCCTAACCATCACAAAAACAATGCAATCGAGAAAAACGATCATTATGCACATTGCATTTTGTAGTAAACTCTTATTTTGGGGAATTCAAAAAGTTCAACGGAAAAAGTATTAAGGGACATTTTACAGTTCAAGGTGTCAAAAGTGGTTCACTGTTTTTTTTCAGTTCAATACATGCAAAATCTTATAAAAATATATATATATTTTTGCCCATCATTTCTGACAATTATAATAACATATTGCCAGGTAAGATCTGGGAGACAGAGATAGTTATTTAACATATGCAGTGTTTATCCCATATAAATGATCGTAATTATTACCTTTCGACTTTCAAACTGCGTTCATGCCAACATCTAAGTCATAATTTCAGTCCATATTGGTCTGAATGTTCAGATATACTATATCTGTCTTGAAGCTTAATAATACAGAAGGGCCTATTACCCAAACGCAGATGACTCACATCAGCCAAAGTTTGTCGTTTCAGATAACTAAACCCAACTTTATTGAATATAGTGCTGTATTGCCAAAGCACAGTATTTTTGACCCTCATGAGTGAACACTGACAGGGAAATGTACAACTAAGAGTTATATCAAGTTAGATCATTGTTATTTTGCCTTGGTGTTAATGTTTACCAGATAAATGATTTGAGTCGTTTGAATCCATCACTGATAATTAGCTTTTTAACATTTCATGTTGCAGTTCAGTTAGTTACAAAATATATGTTTCCATCTCAGTCCTTCATGCTGAGTAAAAGACTTTATGTGTAAGAAGAAAAAATAACCCACGTAACTAACAGACTTATTTAATTCAAATAAAACAACGAATACTCATGCAGTAATTCTTGTAGACAAAAAGTAAAGTTTCCCGAGTTCATTCCTCTTCTGAAAAAAAACCACCTAGCACCTCCTCACTCCTCTCCATCCTTTAGTCCACCTTCAGATGAGCGAGTCTATCTGAACACAACCTTCATTGTTATTTATGGAGAAAAAAAATGTCCACAAACCATTGTTTACCCCAAGCGTGGCACGTTACTCTGAAAGACTTTGTTTTCCCCCCCTTTGAGCTATTCATGGCTTTGTATCAGCCTGGACACTTAAAAAATTTGTCGGACAACTCGGAGTAAATTTTAGTTGACGCATGAAATTCCTTGAATGCAACACTGACTAACTAAATCAATGCTTGTTCTTTTAGATGTCAACGTTCGTTCTTTTAAAGTCACATTCGTTTTTTTTAAATTTACCACAAGTGCCATCATTAGAGCTTTTTTTTAAGTCACAGCACTTCCCAAGGTCCCAGCGAAAATCTTCTTCACCAGCTGTGGTCATTCTGCTCAGTTTAATTGCAATACAGTTGCGACAGACCACAGCTTGAGGAAGAAATACAGGCTTTTTTGTCTTTTTGCTCATGGCTCAAATAGTATGCCCAAACTTACTTTTTCCAGTGATTTCCTGTTTCTAAGATAAACGCTTGTAAACTGGCTTTAAACACCTGAATAACTTGAGATCTTGCATCATATTTGTCAAAGGCAGCCTTTTTTTAATATAAAAAGTAATCCAGTTGGTTGTTTTTAGTATATCCATGAAACAGTGAAAACAGGTATTGGCTAATTCATTCTTTTTCAGTAATCCCTGTTGGGAATTCGTAGGGTACAGATTCAATTATTGGCAAATTATCAAAGATGTTTTATCAATATTAATAAAGTTATGAATATGGTTATTAATAACTTTATCAAATCAACAAACAATCAAAACGGGGCACCACCCTGGAATCAGGGACCAATAATCAAACTGTGAAATAGTCTCATTTAGGTGGTGTTCCCTTTAAAATACCGATCTGAATTAATTTGATTAATTTCTAAAGGAACAAAGGGAAGGGTGAATTCGAGCACTGACCTGTGTTCAACCAGCAATTATTACAACAAAATACACAAAATAATCACAGACAACTGCTATTTAAAATATAGTAGAATTTATTAACTTCAAAATTATCAATGGCCAATCAATAATCCTTCGATCAATTAAAACCAATATACCTTTTTTTTTAAACTACAACAAAGCAAAAACAAACCAGCATGTGGTGAGACACTGTGTGTGTGTGCGTGTGTGTGTGTGTGTGTGTGTGTGTGTGTGTGTGTGTGTGCGTGTGTGCGTGCGCGTGTGCGCGTGTGCGTGTGTGTGTGTGAGCGGTTAGTGAAAGAGGAAAGAAAGCCCCTTAGAGAAAGAAAGACACTTTGAAAACCTGATTATCTCACTCAGTACAATAACTAAAACTCAGTGAAAGGGGAGTTAGCAGGTATTAATTACAGTCTAACAAGCTAGCTGCAATATTCAACACAAACATATCAACCAGTGCACCGTGATCAGAGTATATTCACAGAAAATAATGGGACCCGTGGTCCCGATCACAGATTAATAATCAGACGTGCACCAATAGCACATTATTAATCAAACACATTAATGGTAAACACCGGCAACATTAGCCTTTACACATTAATAAAACACACTATTCCTCTGCCCAGAAAACCTTAAGCCTTCTTACTGTGTGTTCAGTCCGTTCGTGTCTGCCCATAGCTTTCCACGCTAAAACAGAAACGGTCCGTGTCACGCGTCAGCGGCCACGGAGAAACTTTCTGATCCCCAGGGCAGCGGGGAACAAGCCAGAGTCGACTTTGAAGAAACAACGGTGTCCGTGTCCGATTTTCTTCTAGAGAACGTCGTCGTTCTCTCTGCAGCGTTGAAACACAATGTGTGTTTCCTAGGTTTGGGTACCGTTTGGATTTTTACGATTCCGATGCCAAACCGGTACTTTTAAAACGATTCAGATTCCTAAACCGATTCTTGAAAAACTGAAAAATGACATCAAAGAAAGGCTCTTTTTATGGAGTTTTTTTTAAAATTGAAAATTATTTAAATTTAACAATATATTAACGTTTTAAAGTACTTAAATATATAATAAGTAAACCTAAGTCACCTAATAATAATAATAATAATAATGTATACTTTATTAATCCCGCAAGGGGAAATTACAACACATGACTACAATAATTTAACAAATAACAGTTACACTATTAACAAGTAACAACTAAATAAATGTTGTTGAGTTGGTATGCCAACCAGCTTCAAACTTTAGCAGTTCTTTTGCAGAAAAAATACCATATTTGCCTTCTCTGGCAAGAAACAACCTCTCCTGACTTATGGCATGTCCTGCACAGGAGAAAACTCTCTCAGATGGTGTCCAAGAGGCCTGGACACACAGGTATGAGTTTGAAAGGGCACCAGGCTACAGGGTCTTGTCCTGAATGATAGACTAGCAGAGCAAATGTAATATGTTTACTAGCGATCACGTTCAGTGAATGGTTTACGTCCGTTTTGGTGAGCCCAGAGGGAAAATATGCCATTTAAAAAGTAGCCTACATTTACGATAGCTTGCTAGCGGTAGACTACAGAGAAAGTGTGATATTTTTACGTCCGTTTCGGAGCGTGTACAAAAAGCCGTCTATCAGCTGTGATTGTAGAGTGCATGTCGGGGGAATAGCGCGGACACGTGCTTCACACCGCGAGCGGGCACGTGCGCCACTCGGCGTAGAAGGGAGAAAGAAAAAAGAGTATGCCGCTGTCCGAAGCGACAGAGGGAAAATATTTCAGTCGGAACCGAAATTTGCGTTCTAATCCGGTCCGAATACTACCGTTTGCGTAGGAACCGGTTCCATAGTGGAACCGGGTTTCGGTACCCAACCCTAGTGTTTCCAGGATCCCTTAATTAAATCCACTTTGTTTCAAAAATGGAACTTTTTAGCACAAGCGCTTGTGTGCTTCCTTCAGCAGCGTGAGCCAGCAGCAGAAGACAAGAGTTTTTGGGTGCACAGGCTATTTATAGTTTAAGGCCCCATGCTGTGTTTGAGGAACCTCTGAATCAATGGGAAGAATCAAAGTTACAGGAAGGTGCGAACCTTATCTGCAGCCCCCTCCCTGGAGCCATTTTGTGACTCTTCTCCTCCTGGTAGTTTGGTGACAAGGGCTGTGGGTTTTCCACCTAGGCCCAGATCTCTTTGTCTGTGTCCACATGTGCCACATGTGTGTCTTGTCTCCAGAGGTCAGTTTAATCTGAGGCCTTTTTGGTTAAAATCAAGTTTAACACAACTGCTGGTCCCAACATCCCGTAATCAGACAAACAAACCAACAAACAAACAGACAAACCGAGCCGAAAACATAACCTCCTAACCTCGAGGTAATAAATATGACAAACAACAGGAGTGACAAAATCCAGGAAAAATAGCTTTCTTTTGTTTTACACAATCTTTAAATGTTTTGACAGTTAAATTCCACAACACAGAAATAATGGCATATTCCTTCAGTTGTAATCTCCGGTCGCTATAACAGTAGAGGTAAGACTAAGAGCTTTTTATTCACATTTTACACACACATTTTACACACACACACACACACACACACACACACACACACACACACACAGCCGCTGTAGGTCCAGTAGCAGGAAAGGGGCAGAGGTGATGGATGGCTGTATGAGATAGCTTAGCTTCTGGTATTAAAGGGCCAAGAGGTCTCAGTATGAGATGATTACTACCATACGGAGTGTGGTGATTATTCCAGCCTCTCTGACCCAGCGGGCTGTCGGTTCAAATCCCTCACTTATTGATGCAGAAAACAAATTGGCTCTCCTAATGTTGCAGCTGTTGACACTGGAGGACTGTGGATAGATGGCGTTGGATAGAAAGCAGAGTTTAAATGGGGGTCGATGGGATACATGTTAGGTTGTTGTTCTGGCAGGACGGGCAGTCTGAGGCTTCGGGCTAGGCAGTCCATCACAACTGTTATAAATGAATAAAAACTGCACGGGACATCCTGACAAACAGATTGTGTCATTGAGTGGTAATGTGCCCGAGCCAGTGTGGCCTCGGCTGGGGGGGATTAGGCTGACAAAGCAGCACGTTCACATTCCTGATCAATGCACACACACACACAACCTGAAAAACACCCACCCCAGGGCCACATATCCAAACAGATGACATCAGCTTTCCCTTAATCTCTCTATATCTCTGCCCTCTCTTTCTCTTCCCTCTTCTTATTCTCTCTTTGTACCTGCCCATTGTTGGCTGTGTGTGTGTGAGTGTGAATGTATGCTGCAGTCCTCCCTGGATTCAGAGGAAAATTGGAGTAGCTGCTAGGAAAAGGAAACGGCCTTCTTGTGTTTTCGCTGATGTTTTTTGGGGGGGGGTATCTCGTAACGCTCGCTCAGCTGCTGCCTGTCAAGATTTTCCTCCACAGCTCTGAATTATTAGTGTGTTTGGCTTTTTTCTTCTTCTTCTTTTTCTTCATTTCAACATTCTCCTCCCCCCTGCAAACTGACTGATTTTCATGGAAGTTGGGATGCGGAGCAAGACCAAAGGCGATCTCTTTTAGTTGCTGTTGGAGGAGCAAGAAGAAATAGATGGAGCCTGCTATGCGATGAAAGGAGTCATTCACATCTTCCCACAAGAGAGACCGAGCTCTGATTCAATACTCAATGATAACAGATATCATGATGACATCCCTGTGTAGGGGTAGGTTGTTTTTACATTGTATCTTAGCTGCAGACTGCATCACATGTGTGGGATAGGCATATATATATATATATATATATATATATATATATATATATATATATATATATATATATATATATATATATATATATATATATATATATAAGCTTGAGTTGCAACCTGAATGTCTGGCATTCTTGTTGCTGCCAACTTTTGGGATTCACTACATACTACTACTATGTCTTGTCCCCAAATGTGTTTGATACAGCACTTAATCAATACAGAGAGCTCATTGCAATGACAAGCCGATCTGCCACTGTCATGGACTCTGTGGTAGTTTATCACTCTCTTAAGTGTTTGAATGCTGTGCATGAGCTCTAGAGTAACATCTGCACTTTGCTGCGGACTTAGTATTCACTCAGCATCAACAGTTTAAGTGTCATTACTGGCCATTAACTAGAGGATATGTAAGATGTTTTTCATGCTCCTGTCTTATTTTCTGCATTTTTTGGTATCGGGACTAGAGCCACAACTAACTCATTATTTTCATTATCAACTAATGGGCCATTTATTTTATTTTCACATGCATACAATAAGCAGCAAATCCCCAAAACTGAGAAGCTGGAGTCAGAATGAATGTTTGGCAATTTTGCTTGAAAGCAGATTTTGAGGATTAATCAATTAATAAAATGGCTGCTGATTAATTTTCGGTCAATTGACTAAATGTTTACCTCTAACAAGGAGTCAGCTCGGCAGCCTTTCCTTGTTCCTGATTAAATTCATATTGCCTATAGTCTATATTCACGACCTTCCACTTCCGGGATTGCTCCGTTGCCGCCGGAAATTCCGCCGTATGTCTGTTACCTTACGATTTCTTTGTGTTGGTGTTAAACTCTGGTGGATTTATGAGTGTAAGGGGCACTTATTATAACTTTTCAAAAGAGGAGAGAGAAATAAAAATATCAAAATAGTTTACTCAGAACATATAGCCAGCATTTATTAAACATCAATTATCAAACCGTATGACCTTGTTTCTCTTTTCTTTTGTAATGTCCTTTTAGTTGTGAAAATCAGTATTTCTCTTAGTTTTCAACCTTTTTCCACATAAGTTGAGAAAAACAGAAAATAAAATGACCTCAGAGCTCTGATGAAATAACCCCAAAATAATAAACCAAAGTCCATCTACCCGGGTAGTATGTTTTTTGTGGTGAGATCTTGCGCTTATCTGTACGATGCAATGAAGAAATGGTGAGTAGAAGCAGTCCGTGTTGCAGGCAAGATGATCACCCACGCCCTCTGCTACTCTGCCTCGCGTGTCCAATGGCGAACCCGTCCAATGAAACTCTCTCTCTCACAAATCATGCATAAAAAAACAACAACCGGAGAAATAGAATACAAATAAGTAAACTCCTTGTCGTAATTTCGACCCTTTGCTCTGCCATTCCTTCCTTAGAAGTAGGTTTGGTGGAAAAAAACATTTTAACTAGCTCTTAATTGTTTGTTTCTTTTTAACTTTTTTTACTCCGTGTGGAAAATCTAAATATGGCTTCAGCTCACTATCGTTCTGCTGTTCCCGATTTTCTCCTTCTCTCTAAGAATCAGTGTAACAGTTTCCCCTCTATGCAGCGCCACCACTGCCACCTACTGGACAAAATATGGTTTGCAGAGAAAATATAACTACAAGTAATCAAGAAATTAGATATTAAACTAGAAATAACCTAATTCTATCAGATCTTCTATCAGATTCTATCTATCAGCTATCTATATATACTGATTATGTAGTAATTGAATAATGAGTGGTACTCTGTGGAGTTTGTGACCGGTACTAGTGCTGGAGATTGAGGTTTTTTGAGCGTGTCGTCATTTAGTTTGTATCACACGAGCACGAGCATGCAGCACATTTAAACACATTTCTGTTTCCTCTACTGATTGAAAGTCAGTGGTGCTAATGCGCTAAGAAACACAGCAATCTGCTAACAAAGGCAATGAAGAAGAAGACTGCGAGCTAGAGAACATGGCTATAGACAATACAAAATATTGGCTTTGCAGATGTTTTATAAGGAAGGAAATGCGTTCATACATTTGTTAAATCTCAAAGATCTCAACTTCTGTTCCTTTACAAGAAAACTTCACAGGTACCATAAATGTAATCAGATTACATTTTTATATTGTGTTAACATGCTACCATACATATCAATGATGATTTCTAACTTATACAGTAACTAATAATTTAGAAGCTCAAATGATTGCTTTTACTTATGTGTACAGGTTATTTAACTCTAACGTCAGATCTGCTGAAAATATATAATGTGTAAATTTATCATCAAAATACATCATTTAACTGCATTAATAGATTTTCAGCCCATTTACAGGGATGTCTTCTCACATTTTGACAGGGTATTTATTATCAGATGCTTTAATCTGTGCTCACTTGATGTAGTTTGGCAGAATGTGAGGCTCCCGGCTTCACACTGACGTGTTTGAATAAATTAGATTTCAAGCAGCCCTCCTTGATCTTCTTACACGAGAACAGTGTCACTGTGATTTTATTAGGAACTTTGTAATAGTATCTATGAATGGTGCTTACTTGCATTAAGGTTCTAGGGAGAAAATGCTGTTTTGGATATGTGAGCAAAATGAATTAAGTTTGGAAAATGCTTTGTAATCTTTGAGAGTTTTTGGTTGAATTTGTCAGGCAGCAAGCAGTGGCTACTGTGAGTTGACAAGCAACAAGAAACAGTTGCAAATGGAATATCATGGCAAATGTTTTGCAGAAAACAAAGCCCAAGACATCATCTGCTCAGAGGAAACGCATAAAAATGATTTGTTAAGTCTAAGGAAAGATGTAAGTAGTTGTCTTACAATTTATTTCTGCTAGTTTGTCTCTTTAATGACTATTGGAATACATTATTTAGAGGACACTTTGTGAAAGTCGTGGTATGGAAATTGCAAATTACAAATGGTGAAATATCCTCTTCCAGAGTGGTTACATCATAGTCAGTTTCTGTCTTATATATGTGGTCTGCAATTATGTGTTTTTGTCCAGAATGTGCCAGGAGATTAGTACCTTTTAACTTTTAAACTACTGGCCTTCATTATGATTCCCCCTTTCACTTCTTTATCAGCCCTCTCCACTCAGTTCTCCCTTTCTCTCTCCTTGGGGGAGGATGCAGTCATCAATATCTCTGGCTGTGTTACAGGCGGTCCACCCAGCACCTCCTGGAGGGCAGAGCTATTAATGGAATTCAGGGGAGGGCGGCAGAGGGCCAGCAGGCAGGGGGAGCGTGGTTCACTGCTTGGCTTTCTCCAATCTATCCCACATTACTGGCTGTCAATAAGCAGGGGAGCAACACACAGTCAATCTCACTGAACTTGAATGAACCTGAAATGTCATTAGGTGTGGGGTAGATGAGAAAAAAAATGACTGATCTCTGATCAAGAACCAAAAGTGAGGTTTTGCATCTGAGCTTTGCCAAGGAAGCAAAACATTCCCGCTCAATTTGATTAGACTGCAAAGCAGTGATGTTAACTTTCATCATCAGCTCAGTGAAAACAGCAGCCTCCTCTGCACTCCCTGCTCGATAGACTTTATTACCGCTTAAATGATATGTAATCACAGTTGATTAAGACATTGCTCTGCATCATCAGTGAAAACTGTGAATAGGCACATCGCCACACTTGCTGTCTGTGAAGGCAAAGTGCAGTGAAAGCAGCTTTTGTTGGTGCGCTGCAGCGGTTCACTGTCCTCCATCAGTCCATTTGCCCACAGGCGGCAGGCAGGCGCTGAATGGCAAACTAATCTATCCCTCTAATGCAAGGGCATTACGGCTGCCCGTCACTTCCTAATTGGCTAATGGCAAGATTAGGGTGGTTACAATTGGCTGTGCTGACACTGCCGTGGCCAGTCATAACAGAGGGTTTAGGTCGTGAAAGGGCAGGACCTGCCTTATACACCGGCCTGATGCAATTGTCCACAACACTGGGCTGTTAGAACAGTATAAAAAGGGGTGGTGAACACTGCTGGAGCTCAATGGCTGGATTACATTTTTATTACTTTGTGCATTTAAAATGAGTGTGGAGTAGAAGGTTAAATAAACAAGAGGGAAGGTGGAAATAACAGAGAGGAGAGGCTTAAGCAAAGATGATGCATGCTGTAGATGAATGAATACAGTCTTGTTCTGTCTTGAAGTATGTCACCTCACTGTGTGGCATGTATTTCCTCATACACCACAGAGAAAATTCAGATATACTGCACTAAACTAATTAAAGACACTCAATGAATGGCTTACAAGGCCTGTATTTTGCTGTGTGTGTGTGTATTAAAACCAGAGGCAAGGCATTCATTTAGTGATAACAAGCTGCTTAACGTTATTGTCCACCCAAAGCTACAGCAATAACAGTAAAATATATGCAGTGCTCTAGTTGTTTAATTAATTTAAGTATACTATCATTGCCACCAATTGTCAGTACATTAAGGAGAACAGTCACCTGTTGCTGAGCTCAACTTAATGCTAACACTAAAAATAGAAATATTGTCCACCGAGATTGTTGTCGTTTAGCAGGTTTAATGTTTACCATGTTCACCATCATAGTTTAACGTGTTAGCGTGCTAACATTTGCTGATTGGCACAGCTGAGGCTGAGGGTAATTTCATTATTCATGATACACAAATTGAAAATTTGACCTGATGATGATGCTACAGAAAAGGTTAAGGGATCACCTGAGAGGGACATAAAGGTCTGTACCAAATTTCATGGCAGTCCATCCAATAGTTGTTGAGATATTTGAGTCTGAACCAAAGTGGTAGACATTGCCAATCCAAGAACGTGACTAAAAACATTTCCAGGAGCTGATGGCAAGGCCACCAACACTATAAAAACCTTTCTAGGTAGAAAATCCAGAATTTTAGAATCTCTCAGTAGTATTGAAGTGTTCAAATCTGGCTGTTTTGCTCAGATTCAGCTGCTCCACGTTCCGAGAAAGAGAAGGTGTCATGTTACTAAACCGTTTCTCCCTCACCTTCCTTAAGCTTTCAGCCTGTGGAAGTATATTACTCATGCAATATGTCCCTTATTTTCTGCCTCCCTGTCTATATATATAATTTTTTTTTTTAAGATTCTTTTTGGCCATTTTTAGGTCTTTATTATTGACAGGACAGCTTAGAATTGAAGGGGGAGCGAGAGTGGGAATGGCATGTACACAATCAGTATATCCAAACATTAGAGACAAAATTTGAGTCACTTCTGATATTTTTTTCTCTGTGGTTTCAATTGCTTTACACCTTGCTACGTAACTGTATGGAAATGATTAGTTTAAATGCTCATGGTATAATCATTTCTTCAGGGTCTTTACACATGCTTTGACTTGTCATAAATGTGCAGTACAATGTCTATCTACGATGCCTCATGATCTTCTCTGGATATAAAGCCTTTGTTTTCAATAGATTTTCTGGGTCCGTGTTAAGCCGTTTTATATTGCCTACAGTTATCTCAGGTTCTGTGTGAAGTCGGGCAAAAAGGTCATGCATTTAATATAGTGTTTTATTAACATAGGGATAACTTAGAGCGATGTTAATGTATTCTGTAGGAGCAGTAGTTGCGGCTATGAAATCACCACAGGTGTTTAGCTGTGACCGGGGCGTCCAGTAATAGTGCTCAGCTGCACAAGTGAGAGTTGGACTTGTGGCCCGTGGTTGTGGAGTTGAATCTGGCTTGGAGGACGTACTGGAGAACAGCAGGATGGCTGTAGGTTACGAGAGCCTCAGCCCACGCTGCAACTTAAGCTGCTCTCTCATCCATTACACATGCTGCCTCCCTTTCTGCATCCCTGTTTCTGCCCGTGCTTGCCTCTTCCTCCTACTATCACAATCTCAATGGCCATTGTCATTGCTCTCTGTCTGTCTTTTTGTGCCCTTTTTCTCTCGTTTGTTCACTTGTATCCCAGGAGAAGAAACATTCCTCATGAATATTCCAATGTAAACAAGGGACAAATTACCTGTTATTTACTAGTTCACTATTCATTGTCATGATCTGTTTGTTGTCTGTGGAGACTGCTACCGTAGAAGCAGCAGTAACATTTAAAAGGAGGATTTATACTTCATTTTAATGGTGCACGGCAGATGATGCTCCCAGCATAGGAATTGATTGATATTGTTAGATTTCATCTATTGATAGCAGCACCTCTTTGTGTCATGCTTTAATTGCAGTGTACCCCAAAGTCATTTTCTTTACATTCTTTTATTCACTTTGTGATATAGAGGGACAATGGGAAGGTTTGCCTACTAAAAACCACACTATTGCCATGCAATCTTTTAACGCTGAAGTAATCATTAAAGCCAGGGGCATATTTGCAGTGTCAAGCTTTCAGTTTCATCTTACAGTGGTTATTTTTTTTTTGCTACTGTTTCTTATTCAGTCTCTTGGTGCGACTAATGTACATTAAATATACACACACAGTACTTATATATAAATTTCATGAATTATTATTACTATTATTATTACAACACTGCCTGTGACATACCTGGGATCTCTTAGCTGTCATTTCCTGACACCTTCACCAGCTCTTGCTGATGGGCTCAAATTAAAACCAAAAGCTTGAAACTGCTAATATGCCTCTTTATGCCTTTTTTTGCTCAATGGTGTTTTAAGCCCCCAACGTCGACTTCAAGGCAGCGCTGCGACCGTCGACTTCAAGGCACCTAAACCTAACCTTAACCCTAACCATTGCCTAATCCTAGTGCCTTCAGGCAGCGCTGCCTGGAGGACAACGTTGGGGGCTTAACCCAAACACCCCTTTTTTTGGAGTAACTCTATACATCTTTAAATTCTTTGATGTTTACATCAAAGTACAGTTTGTTATATATGTCTGTATAAAGCAATTCTCCAACTTACTTTTCTTCCCAATCAACAATCTCCACTGAGATCGGAAATTTGTAGGAGAAAACAAACAATCCAAGCCGACCAATCACAGTTCTTGTAGTCTCCATGGTATCTCTTGCCACCATAGCTCTAATGTACTGTGTTAACTTTTTTGAGTAGGTGCTCCGGAAGCTCCAGCGTGCATACAGTAGGCTCCATTGCTATATCATAACTTTCTCACGCACATAATATACTTAATACCATAATACTGAATAAGTCTAGTTTATCTTTTAAACTATCTCTTTCTTTATTTCTCTTTCATTCTGTCAGCCAACTAAACAAAACCTGACTAATAGGAAGGGTGTCTGTGCAAAAAAATAAATAAATAAATACTTATTTTTAGAACGAGCTTCCCACACTCCTGAAATGCCCCAAATCCAGAGACACACCTGAGGAGATTTGAGAATCCAAGCTCCCGTAGGCTGACAAAAAGATGGATGCATTATCTAACCCTAATGAGGTTCCCAATTTGCTGTAATCAAGGCATTGTAAATAATAATGATATACCTTCTTAAAAATATCCAAGATCATTATTGTTGCACTTCACAGAGGTGGCTCTATTTTGAGAATCGCTGATTTGCACCACAGGATCATGAACCATATACAAGGACTGAAATTCGAGAGGCATTGTGGTTGCCTCCTTTTAGAAATTGTCACCCGAGAGAAGTCCCCAGCAGAAGATACTGCTAAATATAGTTTTGCAACATCAAAGGTCCTCTTTGAAATGTGTGTGTGTGCTGCTCAGTCAGTAGCTCTGCCTGTGAGGGAAGACTAATCTGACGGGTACACAAGCCCCAATGCAGACAGACACAATCAAGAAACTCTCCGATGGAGGTGCGACACAAACACACAAACACACACACACACACACACTCACACTCACACTCACACACACACACATAGTACTCAACAGTTTTTCCAGCATATAATAGCATTCCCTGCTGATCATTTGCTCTTATAAGCTCTTACAAATGACTCAGTCAGCAGGTTCCAGTTTGATGTTTTAGCATTGAATGTAAAATGTTGCTTGGAGGGCTGAAAAAGTGCAGACAGGGTGCCACTTTATTCCATATGGTAGTCATGTTTGACAACTTGATTGCTTGAGAGAAAAAGTGACTTTTCAGACGGAATCTTCTGTAAACAAAAAAGAGACGAGCTGATTGTAAAGCCTTTTGTGGCTTTAGTTTCTGCATTTAAGTAAGAATTAATCAGCATATTAACAAGGCAACTTTGGAAAGGATTGGCGAGCAGCTTAATGGCCTCATTTGGATTCATTTTCCATTCATTACATTGTTTGATGCTGTCTGGAGAATGTTGAAACCATATCTCTGGACTAGAGTCTCGATTGAAGAGGTTTTGCTTCTCATGAAAAGGTGTCTTCAGTTCAGATGTCTTCAGTCACACTTTTACGCCAATAATATGGATTCCATATATCTTCAGACATCGTACCACCTAGATGTTTGAGATGAACCATCTCTTCTTCTGTTTGATGCCGAGACGGTCAGTAGTTGTGACAATGACAGCATTATTCGAAGGTGGGCACACGAGAGAATAAGAGAGAAGTGTCCGAAGGTGTGCGCTGTTTTCCTCTTTCGAATTTATCACATGGCACCCCTCTCTGTGACAGTAGTGTAGTTCAGAACAGCTATAAACACTTAAGACATTATCCCACAAAATGTTATACTACTTATGTTATACTATAATGTTATACTATAATACTACTATTAATACTATAATACTATACTAAGCATACTACGGTGCACTCTTAAGGCGGCAGTACACCTCTTCAGAAGTGCTTGTCGAATGGTTGTACAGCTTCGGAAACCCCCTACCTCCACAATTTCCCGACGTCGGAATTAGGGGAGCTATGTCCGACAATTTCTGTGACATTCTGAAACTGCCAACCCGACAGTCACACCCACCTCATGCCATTTATGATTGGTCAGCTGTGCGGAGGTGGGAAGGTCCCAGAGTTGGAACTTATTTCTCAAGCTCTTTTTTTTTCACTTGTTACAAAAATATTACTTTCACTTTTTCCTGTGAGTGCAACAGTAGAATGCCTTATAGGAGAAACTGTGAAATGGTGACGTTATCCCCGTATTTAAACAATTACAATCTGTGAGGGCTTGCTTTTTCAATCCACCATTAAAGCAACACCAAAGCACTTTTCCCACTTTGGTCCCCCTACAGGTTGGAAGCGGAATTGTCCATTACCACTGTCGTAATGTCTCATTATGTCTCATTCAAACTACAGATCCGCTACCCGATCTGGCAAACTTACATTGTGCGGTTATAGCCGATAGAGGGCCGCAAAGCGAATGCAGAAGTGCCGTTCACCCTGTTAGGAGTTGATGAACCACTGAAACAATTTTGGAAACATTATCTTAAGGTACACAAGAATCTTTGGTGTGTTGCTTTAAGTGTGGCCGTTTGGAACTGCTACAAACACTTTGTACAAGTTGTACAAACCAGTTATTTTCCAGAATAACCTGCCCTTAAGAGTACCCATATTTTCCCAAAGGGTAGTCTCAAGAACAGCTAATTTCTCTAGATTACTATTCTTTGTGTAATTGTAAGTTTGGTAATCGGTGTTTGAAAGAAACTCCTGGCTCTCCCTGGCCCATGACTGCACCGCACAGACATTGTTCCAACCTTGTGTAGGGATGCAGGAGCAATAACGGTTAGCCTCTTAAAATCAGTTCACCCCGCACAACCTACCAGGAGTGATCAGTGGCACAGTTGTTCCCCTGCTAATTTTAAAACAGTATCACACAGATGGATACTTTATATGCGGTCGTAAAGGTCTAACAAGTGTGTTTTACAGGCTCCTCTTTTAGTGGAAACAACCCTCGCACAAATGTGAAAACCCATTGAGCACCTCAGGGGTAGAGTGCCTGCGTGTTATCACAGCCGGGATCAGCTTTAACAAGTCTAATTAGCACACGGTGATGAGGAAGTATTTAGGAAGCCGTTTGTACCTCAGTTTGACATCATAAATACTTCGTCACACATTGTTTTAGTAACTGGAAGAGAGATGCTGGTCATGTCAGTGAAGTTGACTTGCAATTCTGCTATTATGGGGCACCCTGGTAGCTCACCTGGTTGAGCGTGCGCCCCATAGCCAAAGGCTCAGTCCTTACCGCCGTGGCCCGTGGTTCAATTCCAACCCGTGGCCCTTTGCTGCATGTCATCCCCCTCTCTCTCCCACTCTCCTGTCTTAATCTGTCCTATCCAATAAAGGCAATAAAAGCCCAAAAACAAATCTTTAAGAAAAAACAAGGAAAGAAAAATAAATGTTGCTATTACAGGGTAAAATATTTTCATCACTCCTGTGTCGCAGTCAGCTGGTAGAACTGCAGCTCCTGTCAGGGAGTCCTCGACATGCTGTCAGCTCCATGCAAATTGACTTGATTTCTCCTCTTGGTGTCCAAATTACATCACTTAGCATCTGAGATGGTACCTTGACACTCGCTCAAATATTCAGTCCCTGCTGTACAAGAAGGAAAATGAGAAAAGGGAATAAAGAGGGCACTTAATGAATAGAGCTGGGTTCAGGTCAGCTTGTCTTAGCTCTGGTATGTTGTGATCTTTTCTTAAACACTCAACAATGACTCACTCTTACTTAAAGTCTTCTCTCATTTAGCAGTGATGAGGAGTTCAAAGCTCCAGCAGTTCTAACACTTCTTGCTTATCTCCTACAGGCACAACCAGGCAGCCCAAGGAAGGAGAGGTCCCAGGGGTGGATTATAATTTCGTGACCATTGATCGGTTTATGGAATTGGAGAAAAGTGGAGCCCTGCTAGAGAGCGGAACATATGAAGGTAAGGATTTAGTTTGTGATTGCGGTTATTCCTCTTTTTTTATATTTCATGGAATTTGTGCTGCGATGTGGCACCCCAGGCGGATTTTTTCTGTGTGTGAGTGACAGCGGTTTAAATGAATGCTGAGACAGGCTCATCACTCCATATCCTGACGCTGCACACACCCTCATCCTTCCATCCATCCATCTTTTGGCTTTGTGGAGACAAGAGTGTCATCGGTGATGTTGGACACTGAAAATAAAACTGTACCTTCATGTTAGCTCTCTTTTGGCTGCAGTGGCTCTTCAGTTGCTTAATCAAAACGGACACAATTCCCTCTCTCCTGTGGTCAGGCAGGCCCGAGGTTTGGATTTTAAACCACTCGAGAAAAAAAACAGCCCCTGGTCTGCCTGGCCGCTTCCAACATCCAGGAGACCCCTGCCATATATATAACACATAGCAGCTAACTTTCTTCTCTCCCACCTGACTCCAGTCTCTGCCGCCCTGCCACCACTGCAGGAAGCAGAAAAAAATGTCAATGGCAGATGGCCAATTTAACGGTCGGTTGCCAGAAGCAGTGTTAGATCCTTTCGCCGATGGGAGCTGCCTTCCGCGGGGCGAGCTAGATAGAGTTTCTTTTGCGTGGTCACTCTACCATCATTGAGTGTTTAAGATATTTTAATAATTTAATGGCCAATTAGATGTGGAAGAAAGGCAAACGGGGTGACATTTAAAAAGAAGACTGAATTGAGGATCAGCTGGTTGTTAGAGCAGAAGAAAGGTTTGAGTTGGTGTTACAAAGAACAGGAAGCTGTCAGTGCAGTTCCCGCTGCAAGTGTCCTTAAGAAAGGCTGAACTCCTGACATCTCACTACTCACTCTGAGAGGAGGAACTATTTGTGCGGGAAGTGCTTTTTCTTCTCTTTCAATTGTATCCTTAATGTTTCTCAACTTAGAAACGTGGACTCCTGAGGGATCATTTACCGTTACTACAATATAGGTTTATGTTATGGCACATACGTTTAGATTTTCTTCAGTTTTATGTCTGAGAAATCACATTTGTTGTGGTTCAAAATCAGGGGTCTTAGATTCAGATTACCTGAAGGGTTGTTCCACTTGTACACCTCCAAAGCTGAGAAACCTGTAATTCCCCTTTTCTCTTTCTCGTACCTCGAATGCTGTTCTGTCGCTTGAGTTTGTAATTCTTGAGAACACCAGATTTTTCTTGCAGATGAGACAGGTAGTAGTAGGGCTGGGTTTCAAAAATGACAATACCAGTACCAATACCAGTACCCTTCCAAGTGATAGCGATACCAATAGAGTTCTTTATTTGAAATAATCCTTCCACATTTAATGCATTTATTTTTTTCAGAGGCCACAGGCGTGTATTACAGCCATACTTTCGAACGTGTTGGTGGCATCTCGGCGCGGTGAACTGCCCACTCAAATACACGTCAAATAGACGCACTCAACCTCACCACACCACAGACTGCATGGGTTGTAGCTGCTGCAGTAGTGGGCCAATCACACATCACATTAAATCAAAGAACACTTTGATTGGCTTAGAGCCCAAGTCACCATACAAATAGTCTTTTTTGTTGTTGTTGTTGATCTGGGTACAAAAAGGATTGAATGCAAGTATTTTTTAAGGTTTCAATACTACTTGGTACTGGGTTATTTCTGTCGATACCTTAAAGCAGGGGTCTTCAACGTTTTTTAAGCCAAGGACCCCTTAACTGTAAGAGAGATGGAGTAAGGACCCCCTATTACATATATTTTATAAAATTACGTTTAAATTAGGCCTACAATAACATGTAGGGTGGCCTAAAGTCTTTATACATACCTTTTTTGCATAAAATACTAAGCTATTCAAATAGCCTAATAATTGTTGCCGTGGTTTTATAAATCATGTTTTAACCCTTGTGTTGTCTTCCCATCCAGCATGAATGTGTTGTCCTTCTGGGTCAAAATTGAAAATGAACTTTTTTTGGCACTTTTTCCAATGTTTTTGACACTTCACAAACGTTTTTGTCACTTTTCTCAACGCTTTTTTAAATTCATGGTCATTAAACCTAATTTAAATGACATTGTACCCAATATTTGAGTAAAAAAAAAGCAGAAAGTATGAATTGTTTTGACTTTGAGTTAAGATCAGAGGATGTTGAGTGAATCACAGACTGTTTTATGTCAAACTTTAGTCTCTTTCTCTTTTTCAAATGCTATAAAATTTAATAAAACACCCCAAATTCAACGAAAGTAATCATTAATTGTACCTGCGAAGATTGTTATATGGGTTCCATACAATGTACATCATGCATCCAGGTTTTGGGAAATTTGGTTGTAAGAAACCCATATTTCTGATATAACAAACTTTGAAAATGGGTCAAATTTGACCCTAGGACAACACAAGGGTTAATGTTAAACATATATGTGGCATGGCCTTAGGGACTACCTTGACTATAGGCCAGTGAGCCTATCATCAGTGGGGATTTATATTTGCTAATAATATGTTGGATTCATGTTAAGACTTTTTAAATTTTGAAAAAACTTTCAAAAATGAACGGACCCCTGTTGAAGATCCCAGCCTGGCATCGGGGACTGATTCCAGCCGTAGGTAGCAGTCATATTAAACCTGAAGTCAAATAAATAATTAAATTGTCTACCTCTGTTGAATCTGTCTGTACTCCAGGTAGAATGGAGTGCTGTTGGTTTGTGTTGACAAGTTGCATATATTTTACATCCTTGCCAGAAAATAAAGTGATAAGTATACACTAACAAATATGTATCCTTTATCAATCAGGCTCTTATGCTCAATGCAGAATTATGAAAAGGACATTTACATCTAGAACCCTATTTGGCTTCTCTTTGAAAAAAATAAACATCACATTTTTTTTTGATGATCTTGGCTCTTAATGTTTGCAAAATGTGATTTTAATCATGCTTTGGCATTTCTTTGTTGTCTTTCCAAGAATCATTTTGGGGACTTTGTTAATTGAGACTTTCATTTCTCTTTCTCAGTTTTATCAGCATGTAAGTAAGAGCCTAGACTGAAATCAATGCGGCTGTCAGAGTTGACAGCAATTCCCCCACTTATATAAACTTCAAAAAGTCCAGGTTTCTGTGATGCTGTTATTAAAGTTCACACGTGGAGCACTTGGACTTGTTCTTCTTTCTTCTCAGAGGCTCCAGGATTTGCGTCTGGTTAGGGGGTTCTAATCCCGACAGTCGTCGTAATCTTTTTACAGCTACTCTCCTCCATTTTTCATTGCAGCCTTCATGTTATCCAGAACGTGAACATGATGTTTCATTTGGTCTTTACAACACAGAGGGAGGTTTTTATTTTTTTTATTCCTCTGGCAATTTTTCCTGTCCCCAAAACTGTCTGCAGTCAGTGGCTGAGATTGTCTCTAATGCTCAAACCCAGTGCATTAGAACCATTTCTTCACTCGCATCGTCTTCTGATATTTGTCTTATATTTCTGCCAGGGACAGTTGAGTGAAGCCGAAGAGATAGCTCCTGTACTATGGGCTAATCTAATAGCAAACCTGGTGAGGACCTAATCTGTGGCTGATGTTCTCTGAGCTGATTCAGTGAGGACAATCTCTTCAACTTTATTTCATGCTCTTGGCTTTAAAATAGCCGCAGAGACGTGTAGTGTCTAATCTTTTAAAAGAAAACAGCATCTCTCAGACTTTGGCTCGACATGATTTGACATCTCAATTTGAAAACCTCCAAAATGTCGAGTTTTCAGAGGGTAAAAATAAAAGTCTAGCATTCAGCTCAACAACAATATCTTTTGCAGTTATTTCACTGCGTTATGAAATGTTTTACAAGCCTGAGAGTCATGGGCCATACTCAAGCCAGAGGGAAACCTAAAATAACCCTTTTATTTAAAGGGCCGGTTCACTCATAAAAAAACAAAAAACAAATTCCCTATTTACCCCTATGCAGATACCGTCAGTTTTATTTGCTTCTGGATATTTACGCCGCTAAGTTTTCCACTGCAAAAGATGTGGGTGGGAGTTTGTTTGGTCACATCGAAAGCATTGAAAAATTACATTTAAATGTCTTTCCAGAAACATGTCACAGTTAGTCATACTATAAGCCACATACTACTGTTTTTTTTTTTTAGCATTTTCAACCTCTAGAAGAAAATAGTTCATAAAAAAGAAAATCTTTACAGTGACTCAGTAAACAGTAAAGTAAAACAAAAAGAAGTTATGTGCTATTAACAAAGACTGTCGGAGGGCTGCTTTCAGCAGACTAACAAAACGAAGGATAGTAAAATGTAAAAATCAACATAGAAGACTGAGTAAAAAAACTGTAGTTTCCAGAGGTGTGGCTCTGACCAGAGACTGAAACCTACAGATACAGTGGTTATTTAGTCATATGCCAGGGAAATCTGTGCATGGTCTGATAAATCATCGATGCGCAGGGGAAAAGATGGAAAACTTGGCCACAACAGTCACCCCCCAAAAATGGGTGAAATTAGTTCATGACGTCTGTGTTTTTCTTTGCAACATGCGTTGCTTTGTGCAGATTTTATTACCGTTGTAATATTGTAAGACATGATGATCTTAAGGCCCCCAGCTTGTGTGTTCATGGATCAGCTGGCTTCAACATGGAACAGCATGTCAAAGGCACCTCATCCTCCCTGTAGCTGGTGCAGGGGTGTCACGACGCTCTTCTGACTTACTGTACCCACGTCTCTCATCCTTACTTTTCAAAATCTTCAGGCCTCTTTGCTATGATTTTCCCTTAGTCTCTTTTCATTTACATTTTGTGCTTTGTATCTTTGTTGCTTTGTTTTCCTTTATTACAAATAAATGGAAATGCAGATTTTATTCAAAAATGATGTATGTCCTTGTTCCTTTTGGTATTGTCAAACATATTGACTTGTTACACTTTAGAGAAAAGGATTCAAGATGATAAGAGTCTGCAGTCATGAAACATGCTCACACTAACAATGCTAACATGCTGATGTTTAGCAGGTAATATATACCAGCTTCACTAACTTAGTTTAACTTGTTTTGATGACGGCTCTAGATAAAATGTGAGCACACCAAAGTTAATACAGTTAATCCTCTAGGGCAGGGATGTTCAACAGGGGGTCCAGGACCCCTAGGGCGTCCTCAGAGTCAATGCAGGGGGGCCTCCAAATTATTGTTAATTTTTGAAAGTTTCTTTCAAAAAATAAAAAGTCTTAAAGGTATTTCATGCGTATTTCATTACTTTGTGGTAATGTCTGAAGTTCTACCATTCTAGCGTGGTATAGAAAGCCTGCAGGAAGACTCAGCTCAGTTTGTGCCAGTTCTCATTAATATTCAACGAGCTAAGCTGCTTGACTCTGATTGGCTAACAGCTAGCCAATGAGAGCCTGGCTATCAGCATCCTTTACCCAGCGGGGTGAGCTCATGAATAGTAATGAGCTCAGGCAACACCACGTCAGACTGGCCAGCTTTTGTAATTGGCCTGATTTCTCCGCTTATTTCTTTTCAGTGGCTAGAGCTGACAGAGGAGATAGCAGTTCATTTTCACATTCACGACATAACACAAACACATATGGACCTAACATATTTCAAAAAATGCAAGTAAAAACGGTTTTGTGTGGCAGGGCACCTTTTTAAAATGAATCCAACATATTATTAGCAAATATAAATCCCCACTGTTAACTGGCCTATAGGAAAGGTAGTCACTAAGGCCATCCACAGACACAGACACATGTATGTTTAACATTAAAACATGATTTATAAATTATATAATTATTAGGCTATTTGAATAGCTTAGTATTCTATGCAAAAAAAGGTATGTATGCTTTAGGCTGCCCTACAAGTTATTGTAGGCCCAGTTTAATATGCAACTTCATTATCACAATAAATGTAGTAGGGGTTTACCTGCTCCATCTCTCTTTCAGTTAAGGGGTCCTTGGCTTAAAAAAACATTGAAGACCCCTGGCCTAGGGACCTTGAATAGCTGTAGCAAGTCCCATGGCAATCTATCCAATTATTTCACTGACAGCCAAAAAAATCCACCTCATGATGGCGTTTGGAAAAAAATTAGGGATTTACCAAAATCATTAAGATTCAAACGTCTGGGGACAGAGGATGTCTGTGTACTAAATGTCACAGCAATCCATCCAATAGTTGTTGAGGTACTCCAGTCTGGACCAAAGTGGTGGACCGACCCACCAACAGAGATACATTTTTCATGCACCTAGCATGGCTAAATTTAAAAGAGGTAAGCATATGAAAATGACTCTAAGTGTCTCAACACTCTTCCTTCTCTCTGTTCCAGATAACTTTTACGGTACCCCGAAGCCTCCGGCCGAGCCCAGCACTCTGCTGCTAAATGTAACGGACCAGCTGCTGCCGGGCGCCAGACCCACCTCCGAGGGCAAGAGGAAGCGTAACAAGTCGGTCAGCAACATGGAAAAAACCAGCATCGAGCCCCCCGAGGAGGAGGAGGAGGAGAGACCCGTCGTCAATGGCAACGGTGTAGCTGTCACCCCAGGTCAGCCCCGAACACAACCTCCACAGGTGCAGAGGCAGAGGTCGCTTGAGCCCGGAGCCTTGTCATGACGGCTAGGTTTTTAGGTCATGCTCCGGGTCAGGCTGATGTGCAGCAGCTCATAGCCTTGTTTCAGACTTTAAGCCACAGACTCTAGAGTGGTTGCCTAGCAACAGAGACGGTAACAGATTGCTTTTACATTCTTTTTTTTGGAAAATGATTTCATGGCAGATTATCACTTTTAATTGGTTACACAAATATCTTTATGTGCAATTTATTGGCGTGATGTGTTAACTGTAAATTATAATTCACTCTCACAGTCAGTGATTACCTCTGCAGACCACACAGTTTATGATTAAAGCATTAGTGCCGTTGCTCTTCAGAATTTCATATCATTCATTAGGTATCATTATCAGGAACTGTCTCAGCCCAGATAGCTAGAGGGCATACACGTATATTGCTCTCCAATTCAACAGGAGCCTGCGGCTCTTTCAAAAAACATGTTTTTTTCTTACTTGTGATTCAGCCCTGTCCAAACCATTGTTATCCTTTCTGTAAATACTGAAAATAGGCAGAAGTGACATTTTACATAGCACGCAATGAGACCAAACCTCTTGAGGTATAAATAGTAGAGAAAGACAGATATGTACTTGAATAACAACATTATGAACAAGGTGCTGACTGACTTAAGCCGCCTACACATGATAGGCGGCAAAACCGCTTTGTGCTGGCCGCTCCATTGATTTCCTATGGGGAGAGCGGTGCCACCCAACTATGCATTGCACTGCCCTTGGCGTCACGCACTGCTCAGATTTTCCGCTTTGAGCTGTGCTCAAAGTTCCAATTATTTCAACTTTGACCTAGTTGCTGCTGACCTTTCGAAAGCGCAACCAATGAGATAACAGCTGTCATTATCTAGCAACGGGAAATAGCTTCCTTGCCACCCTTGATGACGTATACCTGCGCTGCGCTTTGCTCTCTGCGCAGTGCGGTGCGCAGAGAGCAAATCACTTATCATGTGTAGGCAGCTCAAGACACATCAGAATGTACCTTCTTATTGTGTGCATTGTGTAGACATCCAGATATGCACACACACCAAACCCACATGCACACACTTACAGTACACACGCACACGCGCGCACACACACACACACACACACACACACACACACACAAACCCTTTGAATGCATCCCATGATCACATGAAAACACCATCATAAAAGAGGCTTTTATGAGTTAGATTTTTGTGATTCCAAATCCAAAACCATGCTGTGGTCCTGTGACTTTCTAAGCTGGTTTATTAGCCTCAGGACAACCAATTCTCTCGCAGCATTCAGAAGAGAACAAAAAGTCAAAGTGTTGGGGCATTGATCTCCAGGAAGTTTGGTAAAAGGATGAGATTTTGGTTTTCCTACACCAGGGAGCTCAAACAAGGTAGGAGTCATTTGCAAGAGAAATACATGCATGCAGACATTCCTCTAACATCCTGTACGGTAAATATAGAAATACAACTTTATTTATATGGCATGTTTCTAAATGTTTACAAAGTGCTTAACATAAGAAGAAGGAAAGAAAGAACTAATTTAAATGCATGAATTTGAGATAAAAAACAGATATGAAGAATTATAGCATGAAATTACTTAAAAAGGCTTAGATGTAACAATAATATAACATATATATATATATATATATAAAATATAGCAAGTGTTTGACACCTTTCCTAATTTACAAAGTGCTTTATAGGATAAAAGAAAGGAAAGACAGAATGCTAAATGAAATGCACAAAATTATTTTAAAAACAAGATGTACCCTAAAAATAAAAGTAGATAAAAGTTTTTTTCTAAAATGACAGAAAACTTGATATGCAGTTTATGACACCTTTATTCGTGTTCATGGAATGCTTTATAGAACTTTTAATTGAGCTTTATTGACTTATCTGTGTAATTTTTGTATTTTACCTTTAAGTCTTGCTTTTAATTAAGCTTTATTGATCTCTATGTGTATTTTAGTCTGCACTTTGTGATACATTTCACATGTATGAAAAGTGCTATTCCAATAAAGATTAATTGATTGTAGGATTCATTTTAATGCAAGAAATTAGATAAAAACAAGAATTTCTGGGTGTAATGTTATGCATATCCAAAAAAAGATTATTTAAGTTGTGTAAAGGCACAACAAAAATTATGTTATTAAATACACTGTCATTACTCATTACATCATTACTCTTCAGACTTGATTTAGGGCTACAGGGGCATCATATAAGGACCTAGGCTAGCGCTCTGGTTCATAAAGGGTTAAAAGTTCGATAATTTCTCTCAGAAAAAAATCCCAGGGTCCAGTTGTTACCTACATTTACTCCAAATGATGCACAAGACACTGAACTCACCCCGGTGAGCTGAGAGAAAATGCAGGAAACATTTATAACTGATTCCTATTGGCGGTGTTGAGATGCTCGATAACTTCAGGCTCTGGGTTGTGCAGTGAGCCATGTTGGATGTTAAAATGGGCTGCTGCGCTCAGCTCAAGAGGAGTTTTGTCTCTGTAGATGGACAGAGTGTGGGCTGACCAGGAGAGCTGAGGGGGAATCAATAGAGCACAGCAGGCTCTGTGATCTAAGCAGATAGCTACCTCGCTCTTTCCCTCCCGTAGATTATCTCTCAATCCCCCTGCTCTCATTCGTCCCCTCTCCTCTTCCATCCAGCAGCTCTCCTCTGGGAAGCACACACACACACTTTCCATCGCTTTCTCTTTCTTCCATTCACACTATTTCTCTCTCACACCGCCATAACTCAAACTAGGGCATCACAGCCAGCTTCTATCGCAATCTCTGTTGTCTCTTCTGCTTTATTTGTCTTTCTGTCTTGTTCATTCCCTCCCCTGGCTTCACCTCGTTCCCCTTTCTCCCCTGAGTCACCGCTCCTTCTCACCTTTTTCTAATTCTTTCCTTTTTATTTCTCTCTCTCCACCCTAACCCCAACTCTCAATCAGTTTCTTTTTCCTGCCTCCTACGTCTTCTTGTCCTCGCTTCACCTCACTTGTCTTTCACTCTCCTCATCCCCCTCTCCCCCGCAATAATGTCGTGTCTGACTCATACTGCCCTCTTGTGACCTCAGAGTCGAGCGAACATGAGGACAAGAGTACAGACGCTTCGGGGGACATCGCCCCGCAGGGCATCCTGGCAGAGGCCCCACCTGAGGCGCCTAAAGACGACGGACAGTCCCCGAAAATGACACTACCCAAACCAGATGAGAACGATGAACTAGGGCCACTGCCAGACAACTGGGAGATGGCATACACCGAGAAAGGAGAGGTCTACTTCATAGAGTAAGTGTCATGGTTAGATCTAATCCTGAGCCAGAAATATCATACTGTGTATCGCTGATGAAACCTGAACACACAGGTGTTCAAAAACGTAATTGCAGAAAACTTGCTGGAAATACAAACTCAACAGATGGTAGGCAATCTTCTTAGCAACTTCTAAAGCAGTATTCATCGATTTTTATAGCCACTTGGAGGTAGCAAAACAAGCTGTAAACACAACAATGACATATTATCATCTTGAAATGGCAAAGGTGTTAGCAAACAGTTGCCTGTTTACACATCCAGCAGACATATGAAGTTGTTTTTTTTTCCCAATATTCACTCCCCTTTTAGCGCTGTACTTGATCTCCATTACATCCAGATATTAATATGTGTCTGTTTTGCTGCTAAATGCTCCATTATGTTCACCTTGTCTGCCTGCCATTTGGTGCTGGGCAGGTAGCGCTTTTGTTGCTTCATCTGGAAAATGATGCGGTGAGAGTGATCCAAAACAATAGAGTTTTAGGCCTTAAAACCAAAACAGTCATCCAAAATACTCCTTTAAGCTGAGGGATACTGCAGAGTTGGATCATCAATATTTGTCAATGTACAAATATTGATTAGTGCAGTTTTAAAGTAGAAAAACAAGTACGTCTTCTGGTGGTGCAAAGTAACAAAAACAAAAGTAAACGTTATATTCTAAATCTGCACAAGTATAAAAAAAAAAAAATAGCCATGCAATCGTTTTAGAACAACCTCGCTTATGTGCAGTCCGAAGAGGCATGTTCCAGCCTTTAGAGATGGCAAGATGAGTTTGTATTTTCATTCTTCTGCAACAAAATTAAATTGAGCAACTGAGTTACTAGGGCTAGGTACCATCTAAATTTACTTGTGTATATTCCCTTGTGTACACACACAAATACACACACACAGAGACCATACTTGATGCTTGGTGGTTTAATGAGATTTAGAGGTCCCTAGAAATACCTTGCTACACAGAACTCTGTTATACAAGCTCTGAAGTTTAATTAATTATAGTTGTTACAGCTGCAGTAAAAACTGTGGAGGTAAGTCTTCGTCAGAGAATAATGGAGTTGTTGTGTGTGTTTGTGGTGGTGGAGTGATGGAATTGTATGTTCATGGATGTAGACATTGGTTCTTGTGTAGTATCAATTAATGTAGCCATAGAAGGAAATTATTCTATTAGAATTTTTTTTATTGCATCAATAGATATTTCCAGTCATTAGGCTAAATTTCTCCACAGCATTTATGGAATACCAGTACTCTTGATCACATAATAAACTGCTAGATGCTGCAGAGCAAAACCAGACAGAGATAGCGGTGACGATTGACATCCAGCCAGGCACATGTTGTCTCTTCATGTCTACTTGCCACAGAGGCAGACTTTTAATTCCCTCCACTGCAAACGAGACGGCTCACCATATGTCTCCTCCCCTAAACAGACAAACCTCATGTTCCCACACCCACAAAGCACATTACACAACTAATGCAGTTAGCCCACTGACTTTCTAGCTTGAAATTTTTTTTTTTTGTCTGGGCGTATGTGATGCCGTGCCAAAGTGATAGCAGCCGCCAAGAGGATGCTTTCCTTTGATTGGCCTCCATTCGAGATCAATTTTTTTACCTACAGCATTTGAAGTGAGATGGCTAAGGAGAGGAAGGGAGGGAGATGGAGGTGGAAGAAAATAAAGTGATAGTGATTAAAAATAGTAAAGATTGAAAAAAAAAAGGTGAGAGGGAGGACAAGAAAGATAATTAAATAAACTATATATAGTAATACCTAGATATTAGAAGAGCGGAAGGAAAAGAGTGAAATGCATTTGGAGAAGAATCAAAAGCAGAGCAGAGCAAAACAGACATTACCTCTACCTTGAACTGCACATTATTTGGCTCTGTATTTGGCGTGGGCCTTAGTCTCCCACTTTTATCTATGTTTAGGGATGCAATATCCATCTGTCGGTCCACCACTTTGGTCCACATTGAAATATCTCAACTTTTCCTGTAGCGCCACCAGCAGGTCAAATGTTTTTGTTGACATTTTTGTTTTTGAGTGAAATGTCTCGCCAAATATTGGATGAATTATCATGAACTTTGGTTCATGTTCCCCTCTGGATTAATTGGAATAACTTTGGCGATCCCTTAACTTTTCTTCTAGCCTTTTCATCAATCCAATTCATGGGTTTGTGACATTCAAGACATTTAAGAAATTCCCATCAGCCTCAATTATACTTTATGTTTAGTCCTAATTTGCAAACATTAGCATGTTAACACAGTAAACTAAGATGTTATGCGTGGTAAACATTATACTTAATTATTATTATGTTAATTAACATCAGCATGATAGCATTGTCATTATAAAAGCATGTTAGCATGCTAATGTTAGCATTTAGCACAAAGCACAACTGTGCTTAAGTCAAGCCTCACAGAGCTTTTCTTTATATTTTTACTTTATTTTTTTTATATTCTTAAATATTCTTAAAGTGCCCATATTATGAAAAAAAATCACTTTTTCTGGGGTTTGGGGTGTTATTTTGTATCTCTGGTGCTTCCACACACATACAAACTTTGAAAAAAAAAAACCCTCCATGCTGTTTTGAGTGAGATACGGGTTTCTGAATTTGTCCTGCCTTCAGTCTCCGGGTGAACTGTTCAAAATCTACACGGCTTTCTACGTCACTAGTCGAAACGAGCTGGCTAACCGCAGCCGTTAGCATGCTAGCGCTAGCATGCTACCTCGTTCTCAATGGCAAAGCACTGCTACAACACACACAAGTTCACACACAAGAATTAGCACATGCTCACACCTCGTTTCCAGCGACAGCAGGCAGACAGACAAAGTTGGAGACCAAAACAGAACTAAAAGGAGAGTAAAGTCTGGACTCTCATTTGTCAGGTGGACAGAAACACAACTGAATAAATGTTTCTCCATGTCTGCTGGATGTGTAAAACTCAAAACAGATGTTGTGTTTTCAGATTGTTACTCTGCATCCAACTGGCCAAAACATGATAAATGCAGCTTTACCATTTGTATAATTTAGATTAATTTTGTACACACATTTTATACACATTTTCTACAGAGCTTTTATATTTGTTTGTTTTTACTATAAAGTGTTTTTCCTGTCATTGGTGCATTCCCATAATCTGTGTCTTTAAGGTCTAACTGCAAACACAATCTCCTTTGGGAAATAAGTTCAAGTTGATAGTCCTGAAAAGAACAAAGATACAATGAAGCCTCTTTTTTTCCTCCTCCTTCATCTTCTCACCTCAGTTTTTTACTGTAGGCACTTTGTGTACACCTCCCCTGCCCTCCTCCTCCCCACTGACATGAAGGGAGGCCATTGTGGCTCCAGAGCTTCAGACGAGCTGTGGAGATGCGTCAAGTTTGCAATGGCACATCATATCTGATCTAGATCCAGCTCTCTGCCCGAGGCTCTGGATGAATCTGCAAAGCCCACAGCTGTTCCCCTCCATCATTCCCTTAGCCACCCCTCAATCTTTTTTTGTCCTTCCCCCCCCCCCCCCTCCTTTGCCTGGTAATGAGAGACAGTAAGCAAATTAAAAGTATTGATTGCCATTTTGTTAACCTAAAGCTTTTTTTTCCCCCTTCCGTCTCTCTCGTCACCTTTTTTAGAGGCAGGCACACAAGGGAGTCTCATCTTTCCTCTCTGAAATGATTCTCCAGCCGAATTAAGAATCCACCAACCTCCTTCTCTCTTTCTGCCAAGTCTCCTCTCTCTCGCCATCTATCACACTCCCTCTCACTCTCTCTCTCTGTCGTCTCTTCACAGCCACAATACCAAGACAACATCGTGGCTGGACCCGAGGCTAGCCAAGAAGGCAAAGCCGCCCGAGGAATGCAAAGAGGATGGTGAGTACTTTATCTTTATCTTCTATTTTTCTTTTCCTTCTGATTTTTTTGCTCCTCGTGTTCATACAATTTTTATTTATTTTTGAACAATGTTTTTATTCATTTTTCATTGCAGTTACAATCTAAAACAATGTTCGTACATTTCAATTACACAACATCCTCACAGCATTCGTTTTTACAAGATTTAAACCGTGCCTGTTGATCTGACGAGACGCATAGTGAGATGATTTCATACGAGACTTCAGTTCATTGGAGGAACATTTGCTGATTCTTGTGTGCCTGTGTAGGATTTTTATTTATTTTATATGGTGGAAATGTTGGTGTGTGTGTGTTCGCGTGTCAACACCAGTCGCTGGGAATAAGAAGCCCCGTGATGTGCGTGTTTAAAGCCCTGGTCCAGAGAGACAGGAGGTTACAAAGACTTCTTTATTCTCAACTGAGAGAGATGTGGAGTGTCCTTCACCCGCCCACACACACACGACAAACACACACCAAAAAGAAAGGAGAAGGATGAATGTCAATGCAGCAGGTTTATAGACGAGCATGCATATATATATATATATATATATATATATATATATATATACACATACACACGAGTGTGTCATCTATCTCTTTCCCATCACCCTAACTCCCTACTTTCCCGTTCGTCTTTTCTTTATGTGTGCGACCGAGAGGAGATTTATCACCTGAGTTATAGACAGGGAGGTAGTGGAGCTCAGTAGAAGGACTGGGTTTTAGAGATGGACAGAGACAACAAATGAGAAATTACTTTTTTTGGATTGTGTGTCTGTGCAAGTCTTTTGGTGTATGTTCATGGCGGGAGGGTGGTGGTGTTTGTGTGCATATTCCTGGTAAACATGTAACCACAAGGATAGAGTTTCTCTAAAAATATATTTGGCACTCAGACATACAGACAGAGGGACAAATAAAATGACTCTTTGCGTTTGCTATAACCTGCCTAATGTGCCAAGTGTGTGGGAACTTAGGACAGTGGGCTGCAACTAATTATTGTTTTTATTATCAATTAATCTGAAGCTACTCTTTTTTTGATTTGTTGTTTAGTTCCCAGACCTAAAGGTGACGCCATCCAACTGCTTATTTAGTCTAACCAAAAGTCCAAAACCTCAAAAGATTTAATTTTCATTGATATAAAACAAAGTTAATCCACCACTTTGGTCAAGACTGAAATATCTGAACAACTATTGGATGATTGCCATGAAGTTTGGTACACACATTCATGTTCCCAACAAGAGTAATAACAAGTAATAAGCATGGTGTAAATACCTGCAAAAACAATTACATTCCCATCAGTCTCAGTTGTAATTTGTGTTTAGTGCTCATTAGCTAATGTTAGCATGCTAACACGCGAAACTAAGATGGTGAATATGGTAAATCCCATACCTGCTCAATAATCACTGCTCAACATCAGCATGTTACTGAAATTAGCATTTAGTACAGTCTCACAAAGGCCAGCATGACTGTATACTCTTAGCCTTATTGTATGGTAAATGACGTTTATCAAATTGTAAATGAACTGACTAATCATTGTTGTATTTCAGAAAGTACTCAGCAACAGGAAAGTATGTCATTGTCTAAAATACTGTACTTTAGAAGACCGCACACTTAATAATATCTGAATCACTATAGGAATACCTGTAGACGTTTGCTACCTTGAGCAGGATAGTCTACCTCCACAGCCCTGCAGAGGAAGGTCTGGCCAGTCCACACAGCATTCCAGGATGGGAGAGAAACGTGCTCTGGTATATTGGCATTTCTTTAAACCAATCACAATCGTCTTGGGCGGTGCTAAGCACCGGGAAAAGCCACGGTGCAGCTGCAAAATAGCCTCAGGAAGGAACTTGTTTTGGTGGAACGTGTACGTTCAAAGGTTGTTTTAGCTGTGCAACAGAAAACTCAGATTGGACAGATAGTCTAGCTAGCTGTCTGGATTTACCCTGCCGAGATCTGAGGAGCAGTTAACCATAGTCCTCATATATCGACCAGAGTTTAAAATTACAACACAAACAACACAGTAGGTACCGGACATCTGGCTGAAAAGAGTGAAATCCAGAATTTCCGACGGCAACGGAGCAGTCCCACAAGTGGAACGTCATGGATATAGGCTATGAGCAGGATAAAACACATTTTAAGATGTATTTGCAGATACTGTTTGACTACAGTAAGATAGAGTGAAGAAGAAATGTCACCTGGTCTGAAAACATTTGCACTGTGTGTGGTGGCGTTAAACATGGGGGCTGCTTCCTGTTGACTTATTTCCCATTTTATTCTTCCAAAAGAATTACCGTCTTAATCTTGCAGTTTATTCAAAAGACCGTCTGTGTAGTGGCCGAATCTCCCCGTTCCCTCTCAATCTTCAGACATTAAAGGCGCACTATTCAAGATTTGTACCTTAATATAACAGCTTTGAAGTAATTTCGATGGTAAACAAACTCGTAGTAGGGCGAATCATCCCGATAGCAAAGCAGGGGGGGACACCACTGGCAAAACCAGCAATGCAGGTTTGATAGGTGGCGCCCCGCCAAATCTCGCGAGAATCACGACTTGCCTTACGGCACAACGTCACATACATCAACAACATATAAGAAGCAGCCTGCCTCTATGGAAGACACTAGCACGCATTTCAGACGTGAATCATGGCAGAGTCGATGAAGAAAACGAACAAAGCGCAGTCGGAAGAGTCAAGAAAAAGAAAACAAGAAACTGACCGCGTGAGGAACCGGACAAGAGTCCCACTCGGTCAGGCTTTCACTCGTTGGTGAGAGCTAAAAAGCAGCAAAGGTAACGTTAAATACAAGTACTCCATAGCGACTCTAGGGGTCGCTGTTTGACAAGAACGAAAACTGCATAGTATGCCTTTAAAGGGAGAAAGATCTCCAAGATGATGAAATGACACCGAAACAAAGACAGAGGAATTAGCTTAAATTTGATTTTGCTTTTATCTCCAGCACTTCCAATCCTATTTATCCACCAAGACCGCTCCACAAGAGGAGATGTGCTGATATTTGGGAGGACTGGTATTGATCTGGTTGGGCCGCTAATCCAGTTAGTCCCAGCTGAAGGGAATGTAGTGCTTAATGGTGGCTGCAGGTCTAAGTGATTAGACACATATTAGGATTGTTGGGCCAATAGATAGTTCTAATTTTGACAACGTTGGAGTCTGTCACATTCTGAGTCAGTTGGTGTTGACTGTATGGAATAAAAATCACTGAGCGGTGTTTCAGGATTCTAAATATTGCTTTGCTCTGTTTCTGCCTTTTTTTGCACAAATTGCCAGTCGTTGTGTGTGTGAGAGATTAATTAATTTTAATCTTGTTTGGCACAGTCATAAGGTTAAAATTTTAATTTCTTCAATACTTTGGTTTATGACCAAATACCTGCAAAACTAATGACATTCCCATCAGTCTCAGTTGTAGTTTGTGTTTAGTGCTAATAAGCAAATATTAGCATGCTAACACTAGGGCTTGATATTGTTTAAAAAGTTACCAGTACCTTTAAAGCTATAGTGTATAGTTTCTGCCACCCCCATGAGGAATTCTAAGTAATGACAACAACACTGTCGGCGCGTCCACATGATACAAGACACGCCGGACGACACAATCTTCTGAACATAGCCATACGAGAAATACAGAGTTGTGTGGAGCTGATGAATGTAATGGACGTTCATTAATATCAAAAGGTTACGCACTAAAGCTTTAAAGTGATACAGATACAAATAGAGTACATAATTTGCCACCACCACTAGCTGCTGCAGCAGTGGGCCTATTACACGTTGCATTAAATCGGAGAATGCTTGCAGTGATTTGCTGCCAGCAAAACCATACAAATAGAAGTTTTTTTTTCTAGATCTGGGTACAAAAAGAATCAAATGCAGGTATCAAGATTTCTTGTTCTCACATAAATCCAGGCTTTTGTTAGTGATATAGCTGATCTGTCATTCAGTGTGTTGTCCTCTGTATTTACGCAGTTGATCTGTGTTTGATTCTTCTTGACTGTAAGCACTAGAAGTGTATTACCAGTTTAAGTTTTTTTTTTTTTTTTTTTTTTTTTTTTTTGGTGTAAGCAGCCATATAAGAGGAGTGTTGTTTACTTCAACCTCTACAGCCTGGCAGCAACAGCCACCCCTGGGAGCTGAGCTCAGTTAGGGAGAGAAAAGCTGCCTCTGTAAATTTGTTATTTATTGGTGGGAAAGGTAGATGTGTGAGTCTGTGTTTGGACCTGAGCCATGCTCTGATAAGCGCTAACAAGATTGCAAGGTGGAGTCTGTGAGCCGTGACGGGACAACGGGCTGAGAGGAGGAGGAAGGAGGAGGAAGAGGAGGAGAGCTGGAGTATTAAGTGGGACTTTGAGTATGGAGGTGAACACACGTACTGTAGTAAAGACCAGATGTCGAAGAAGTATTATGTCCTTCACTTAGATGTAGCATTGCCACAAAATACAAAATACCGTACAAAATACACAAAATATT
>NC_050192.1:7004269-7009269 GCF_008315115.2 Sander lucioperca | reverse complement strand
CTACAAGCTTGTGAATTCAGTTTTTGTTTCCTCATTTTCATTCTGGAGCTTAACTATTGTCTACTCGCTCTGAGACAGAGACCAGTGGGACTGTGCAGTAAAGGGAATGTAAGGACATGCATTTCTCCACAGCGCAGGTGTATTTAGCAGGAAAACAAGTTGTGGAAAAAACAGTAGCTCATTGAAATTTTATTTTATTTCAGGTTTATTTGTCAGGGACAATGCACACTAATAATACATAAAAGTAAAAATGTGCCAGAATTAGTCTGGAGGCTATTTTACGTCCATTGTCCCTGGACTGGTGGTAAGAGGTCACCCTAAAATGAGATAAAACGATTACACTATCAATAATACATACAGATTTGGCCCTATACAATAAAAGTTGATTACTAATGCTAAAGACAATAACATAAAAACAAGAACAGTTGAGTGAGAGTTGGGTGAGATCAACACAAATACATACACAGCTGAACTGAGCATAACACAGCAGAGGAGAACACTGTTGCCAGCAAGTGACACAATTAACTGATTTGATAGGGTCCTGGCTGTTGCATTGACCTATCCTGTCACAGTGGAGATGTATTGGTATGTGTGTATATCATCTTCTAAAAGACTTGAACCAAGAGGAAACAAATGCACTCGTGGTTAATGTCAGTTGGCCTGTGATGTAAAAAATATGACCGTGTATCTCAGTGCATCAATCTACAGTATGTCAAACCCTGTCCCAGCCTGTGCAGTTGTATCACATTCTATAAACATATTCAGCCATATGATTATCTGACAGCTGTTAGTATGGCTGGGCTTGTGCACTTGTCCTTGGGGATCCTTAGCATGTTGATTATGTAGTTACAGAAACATGCACATACTGAGCATGTGTAAGCATATACAGTTGCTTCATTGCACAGGACTTATAAATCCACATTTAAAGTATGTGGCTATATAATGTCTGCCTGCCCCTGTCTCAGGTGTCAGGTCTCATGTGATGTGTGATTAAGGGCTGGCCCAGGTGAAGGTTGGCAGTGATGATGAATTGTGGTGAAATCTTTGGTCATCAATCCCATCATCTGCGGTCCTAGACACATCCATCAACGGCCAAAGTAGAGCTTTGGCGACCAAAGACAGCCTGTGTCAGAAATGTAGGACCAATGTGACTGCTGCTACACAAACATCTACTACATATTACAACTTGTAAACTGGTATTTTATTATCACCTCCACCAACGAGGTTTTGTTTGTCTGTCTGTCTGTTTGTTTGTTTGTTTGTTTGTTTGTTTGTTTGTTTGTCTGTCAGCGGGATTACAGAAAAAAACTACTGGCCCTATTTCCATCAAACTTGGGACTAGGGACTGCAGATGGAAAGTAGTTATTTTAACTAATTCTGGCATATTTACATGGTGTTTTTATACAACAATGTTCATAAATATGCATGGTCCCTATCAAATAAACCAATAAAATAAAAATAAATAAAAAAATAAACTTGAGGGAAGGGTGTAGCAAGGGCCAAAGAAGAACCCATTACATTTTGGTGCAGATCTGAATCACTGGGAGGATGCACAATTTTTTTTTTACTTTCATTAACATTGCTAGATAGGGCAGTTGTGCTGAATTCACGTGGTGCTGGAATATTTGGAAGAAAAAACGCAAATAGACCTTTTTCACAGCATGTTGACATGTCATAGTAGGAAAAGCACGGGTGTATTCAAAACCATTAATGATGGCTGCATTCCACTCAGGAGAGGCCCTGGTATTGTGCATGCTGACTCACTGAAATAGCTTACTGGGACATTTATAACAAGGTTATCAATTTCAGCTGTGCTTTTCCTACTATGACAAGTGAAAATGTCTGCTGTGAAAAAGGTCTATACTGGAAACAGCTATCAACGTGTTGTTTAAATGCTCTGAGCAAAGAAATAAAACACATCTTCTTTGTAGCATCCATGTTGTTTCCACATTACAACTTAATGCTCATGAACACACCAAAGTCAGAAGAACGCCTTCCACAATAGGATTATCCGAGGAGCATGTGAATTCACCATTCACCTTGGCGGAGGTGCTGTGTGCCATTCTAGTTATTTATATTATGTTATATACTCATGTGTACACCAGTGCCGTGTATTTGTCATGGATGTACTTCCATGGTGCCATTTTTCATTAAGTTAGAAAAACAGTGCCAGCGCTATTGATTGTTTTTCTTTTTCTAATAACTTTGCAGTGCTACAATTCAGCAGACATTCATCACACAATTTGGTATGCCTCAAATCATATAACGATCTTAGTGTAACAATGATTAAGAGGAGATGTGTATAGGGACCTTAAATCAAGTCCAAATTAAAAGTGCCCCGTGGAGTTTTCTTGAAAACAAACACATTTTGTGTTAACATTCAGTTTTACTTACCAAAGTGTATTGTGTGTATTATTGAGCTTTAACAAATATATTTAATGTAATGGCTTCCTCAGAAAAAAAATGGTATTTTTTCTCAAAGGTTTGAAACCTGCATTATTAACATCCATTACTCGCTTTCAGTATTCGTCTTCCCTGCCTCTGCGGATGTTTTGCTGCGTTTCTTGTAGGGGTGGGAATCTCTTGGCACCTCACGATTCGATTCGATTCCGATTCAGAGGCCAAAGAGTCGATTCTAAACCGATTATCGATGCATCTCGATGCAACACTTTTTTTAATGTACATTTCCATGCGTGATTTAAAAAAATATACATTAAATCTGAGTTTGCTACTCAGAGTTTGCTAATCACTTCCTAGACAAAGCAGCTAGACAAAGCTTAGATTTTGACATATACAATATTTGTCACACACAAGTTTTAATGAAATGTTTTGTCTACTGAGGTTTTTGTTTGGTAGTCGTTCCATGCTTAAGCCTTAAACATGCTTGTGAAAGTCACCTTCTCTCCCAGTAATCTTCCAGGTCAGAGGCTCAGTCATGTTTAAAGGTGGATCATTGGCTTCTTAGAACATGAAACATGAGGTGGTCGGATGTAATGTGATAAAGTAGATGAACAGCCTATATGTGTTTTGCCTAATTATTTTATGTATGTCTTATTAGATCATGTGTATATATACAAAAAAAAGTTTTTCCTTTTGGCCATTTTTGTGTGTTTTTTTCTGCCTAAACTCTAAGTTGTTGTCCATTATCCCATCCTCTTTCAGTCACTCTGTTTTCTGATTTGTACTTGTCTGGAGACAGTAACTTTTAAATAAAAATCAACACATAAAAAAAAAAAAAAAAAAATCTTAAATAAAATAAATAATCGATTATTAACTTATCAGAATCGATAATCAAATCGTTCTAGAGAGAATCGCGATGCATCTAAGAATCGATTATTTTTCCCACCCCTAGTTTCTTGGCGCGTTATCGCTACCTGTAGATCAGTGCAATAGTGTGAATCCATCGGCAAGAATGTGTATCGCCTTACCCACATGCATGTGCTGGCCCAGCCTCTCTCCCTTAAACTACCTTTAATTCTTCACTCCACTCCACTTCACTGGTGAAACAGAAGAAGCTAATTTTTCCATCTTCCAGGTGAGATTTTCTCTGCCAAGTCTCCATGTTTACCCGTCAACAAGCTCAGCAAGACACATAAAATATTGCATCTGACAGGGCCGGTTTAAATATCATGGAAAATGGTTCTTATGTTGACTGGGAGGGAGCCAAGTTTATGAATCATAGGTTATACCGATTCAGGAAATATTGAGGCTGGGTTCTGTTCATCAACACTTCCAGGTCCTCTGAAAATGTCTGAGTCACAATTGGTAATTTTAACCCTGTTTATATGCGGTTCCTGAGGAAAAAAAAATAATAGTGATAAGAATAATGTTTACTTTGTATACAGGGATTGTTAAGGCTATCAGAAGGTTAGCTGAGGTAGGATTTCTGCTGATCTTCAGGTTGGACCTGCAACCCTGGATAATCTTAAAATAAATGGCTTCATTTTTCTGCAAACAGCGCTATATATCACATGGTTGGAATTGAATTCACAGGTGGTCTGAGTGTATTAATGTTCAGTTGGCCAAGTGGGCAGCAGGTTCTGTCCCTGCTACAGAAACAAATCATGCCCGCATGTAATACCTTATTTCAGCAAGAGGGGTCTGCTGGCTTTATCTTCATATCAGCTTCAAGAATAATAAGATGGGCATATTAAACTACATGCAGGCCTCATCTTACAAAAACAGTATTGCATTTTTCCATTTATTTTGATTTTGTCAGCACCTTATGAAGTTTGTTTGGCTTTGAGAAAGAGAATAATCCAACCAACATATTATGACTCTTTATCAGAAGTCCTGGAGATGTTTAGCCATGCTCTATGGATGGCAGTGTCAGGCAGTCTGTCCACCACTATGGTCTTGAGTAAAATATCTTAATTATTGGTAGGACTACCATTAAATTTGGTGCATGCAATCATGTAGCTTTCAGTTTGAGGTTTAGATAATTGAGGTTGGATTGTACTGCAAAGAAAGGGCTCTGTAGTAGGTGAGTCTGAACCACTGCTCACATCAACAGCATACCTAACTCCATTCATGTGTTCGAAGTAGATTGGATCTTTGTGCTGCCAATTGTGTGTTCTGAAACATCACACCTTAGCCAGTGGATTTTGTTTTTCACAGTAAACTGACTGCTGGAATGTACGCTGCATTTAAAGGTAACATGATAAATGAAACCCAGCACAGTGCAGTATCCGGTAGGAAAGGACTTTTTTGGTGACTGTAAAAGGCTTAAGATGCTGAAAAAGATTCAGTTCATCTAGTTTGCTCCTTAAAGATAGAAGAAAAGAAATAATAAATAAATAAAACAGGACATGGGTAAATCCCTCCGGTGTCTGTGCGTTGTGTGGTTTGCCAACCTGTTCCTTAGACAAAATTAGAAAAATCTGAATAAAAAATTCAGAAGCTTGTGAGCATGACACTTCAAAAAACGCCTGTTCTGTGAGACTGCATGTGAGGATACTTGAGAAAGGAAGAAGTAGAGATGGAAAGAGAGGAGAAGATTA
>NC_050192.1:5924269-6026769 GCF_008315115.2 Sander lucioperca | reverse complement strand
CAGACTTGAAGCTACAACTAGAGAAGGCCACACAGGTACACTGAGCTCACACTGCTTCCGCTGATCAGTGTCGATAAGACGATTAGGATTCCTTTTATGACTGCTCACTTTTTATTTTTCCTCATTGCAGAGGCAGGAACGCTATGCTGACCGATCACAGCTTGAGATGGAGAAAAGGGTAATGACAGAACTAGTTCAATAACCCAGCTCTATTACAAATGTCCTTTGCTTAGTAACACCATGAACTTTACTGGAAAGATGTATAACTTTTGTCTCAAGTTTATCTCAATCTCAAAAGTCCTCCTGTTATTTCTGACAACTCCAACCTGCTTTAAACATGTTGGTAACACTGCCAATGGGTTTATGTCTGAAGGTAACAAGCAGGCCCCAATATCATCTGGGTGGTGGTATGATCTTAACCTGACTTTTTGTATCAGTCTGCTCTCTGCTGCTGGCTGTCGTGTCACACATGTAGTCGGGTTCAAAGGGACTTCCTCCCTCCTCGCCACCCAGAACACTGCCACCTTCTCTCTCACCTGTATTAGACCCTCAGAGGCAGCGTGTGGTCACCTCTTCTCAAGACTGCATATTTTGTTGTTTGTGTGTGCGTCTGTGTGTAAAAGTGTGCGTTATCTTAATGTGTGCAGTAGAACAATTGTAGACTGTTAAATTGCTGTTGAAAGAACCTGTGCATGTGTGTGTTTTCATGGTTTTTGTCACTCATTCAGTAATAATGCTTGCGTCTTCAGCTGCAGCTGTGTAGCCGTGAAACCATAACCCCTCGATTTGTAAAACATTCATCCCATATTTTCAAGCCACATTTAAGACCATTCTCCATTTGTCTTCACAACCTTTTTATAATACAAGAATGCCTTTTTTTTCTGTTCAAAAAAAGACATTCTGACCCCACTCTCCATGAGTATTTCGTTAACATCCAACACAACATCCCCATTTTCATGACTCATTCTCTTCGGCTATCCTTACATATAAATTATGTTTACATCACTGAGTATGCAAGTCTGAACTGGCCGTTGCTTGCAGTCACCTCACGAGTGTGTTTCAAGCATCTTCTACACCTTATTTTATGCAGTGTGTGTAGAGCCTGCACTACAGTGTGTTTTCTGCTAATTGTTTTTATGAAATGTGCAAGTCCTGAGTTAACATGCTTTCCTTCCACCCCACAGGAAAGAAGAGCTCTAGAAAGGAAGATTTCTGAGATGGAGGAGGAACTTAAGGTACCACCACACGCAGTCACACACATGTATTACATTTTCTGTTTGTGTACCGTAGATTTCCATTAATGGAGTCAAGATTGCATCTAGTGTGTAGGTGGTACTTGTGAGTTCCAACATGGTGCTAACAGCTGTCACTTAAGTCTGAGTGTCCCTTTATATATAAATCTGGCTCACTCACTTTTTTGGGGGTTTAATAGGAGTGGTGAGTCCTTTCAAATGCCATGATTCTTAAAAGATAATATGGATTTATTACACCTTGGGTGTTATTTTCATGGATTTGGCCATTACTTCGATGGGAGGATCTGGGAACAGGAGCAGTCAGACAAGCAAACAGGTGGTGAACAAATCAACAGATTATTCAAATCCACTTTATTTTGCGGTAAAACCAAAACTACTTGTGTCTTTTTAGCTTATTACCAGATCTCAGCAATTAACATCTGAAGTGCAATTTTATTATTACAACAGGAATGATAGGCTTAACTACAAAAACAGGATACAGGATACAACCACAATACTACTTCGTACTTGGTTATTGCGGTTGATACCCTAAAGCTATCGAGTACCGATACCCAGCCCTAATCATGTCCATTTTGAACCAAAAATATTGGCCCGAATATAAGACGACTCTGTCGTACAAGCGACTCCAGTTGAAAAAGTAACCCTGAGACAATCCTCATCCGCTTTTTCCCTTGTAAAAGTAAAACATGAAATACTTTTATTACAGCAGAACGCACATAAATCATACATTTATGTCGCTTGTCTATCGGTGTCATACTAGCACACTCTCCTGTCAGGCTGTTGAATCAGTTAGAATGATTTTCTCTGACTCATGACATGATGATAACTCTTAGCTGCGAAAGATTTTTCGGTTTGTTTCTGCATTAAAGCCACTTTCGACTCTTTCTCTATCTTTCCTCCATGGCAGCTTACACCAACTGTCAGAAAACTCCTCTCGAGGCTTAAACTAACACTTCTCGGGCTGACTTACTCTAAAAGACTATAGACTTCAAGAAAATCACTAAACTAGCAACATTATAGCTACCAAAAAAACCTGATGGGTCTTCAAAATGAATATCTGATGTTTTGAATGTTTTAAGTCCTTAAGTGTAATACAACCTCCAGTCTCGCAAATGCAACTTTCAGAACTGTTTTATATTCTGCCCAATACGGTACGTTACCTCTGTCCTCATGTATGCATGTATGCAAATGTGCATCTCTTATTCTGGTCAGCGCACCTCTCAGGTCAGCTGTTGTAATCTATGTGGACATCTTTTATCGACACGGCCAATTAAATGTTCTTTTTTTCTTGAAAACTGATTTTAGGAGGAGAGCAAAAAAAAAATCTATTAAATTCTAGTAAGCAAGTGTTGTTCCCATCTCTGTGATAACGAAGTGTGTTTATTTTTAGGCAGCTGGCTGATCTTATCAGTGTCACTTTTCCATTCTATCTACAAGCATCATGCTGAACCGGAAAGCTCTTAATCATTCCTTCGGTTTCCAAAATCTGTCCCCATTTTCTAACAATCTTCCTTTTCTGTTTTCCCTTTCTCCTTCTCTCGGCCCCTCTTCTCTTAATTTATATTGTCCTGTCTTTCATGAAACCTTTCTCTCCTAATTTGTTTCTTTTCCCCTTCTGCCGGCCTTTCACTCTGTCCTTCTGTCCTCTCTGCCTCCTCCCTCTCTCTCTCTCTCTCTCTCTCTTTTTGTTTTCCTGTGTTGTGGTTGTTGTTTTCCCCCCCTGCAGAACCTCCCCCAGGTAAAGCAGGTTCAGGCCCTGCGGCAGATTAAGGAGCGGCTGCAGGCAGAGAACCGGGCCCTGTCCCGCGTGTTGGCAAAGCTCTCGCAGTCCGCCTGCAGCCAGCTGCCCGCCGTCGACCTCTAAGCCACGTCCGTCTGTCCACCGCCATCTCCACCTACTCCTCCTCTCCTTCTTCTTCCTCACCTTCCCCCTTCCCAACCCCATTCTTCTCATGCTTCATTCGTGCTCTGCCCGCACCCATAGACAGGCAGGTGTCCAGCCGCCCCACCACCACTGGTTTTGTAAACTCCCCTTTTCGCCCCCCTCTGCCTCCCCAGAGCTTTTGGTTTTCAGATTGGGGAGGGTGTCTTTATTTTTTAGTTCTTACAACAGGACACTCTCCTTTTACAGTACACAACTGGAAGGCGATTTCAACACATTGCAACTTAGGAACACATCCCAAATATGTCAAACTAACTAACATGTTTGTAATGGGTGGAGAAACCGCTCAGTTGAGTCATTTAAGGGGTGGCAGATGTCTAAATTTACTCCAAAGTTACAATTATTAACACATCAAGTACTGTAAAGGAAAGTGTCCCCTTTGTAGTTTCTAGTTGTGATGCTTCCATCAGAGGGAGCTCAGGTGTTCAGTTTGGCTTGTTCTGGCTTCTTTGCATGAAGTGGCTTCCTTTTTTGACTGAAACTTTTTCTTTCCCCCTCTTTACTCTCCAAATTTGAATTTGACAGATGACTTCAACGAATATTAAAGGTCCCATATTGTAAAAAGTAAAATTTCCTTCCCTTTTTTTGATCATAAAGCAGGTCAATGTGCTATATAAATACTATGAAAGTATCAAAACGCTCAATCCAGCCCATATTTAAAAACCGTGTCTTTAAGTAAGCCGTCAGGGCTTCTGTACAGTTTTAATGTCAACAACTATATATATATAGAAATGCCGTTACAGTCATTCCCCGGCTGCAATGACGGTGCAGAATCTCCGAGAGCGCAGATGCAGAAGACCTGGAAACGCTGACCAATCAGAGCAGACTGGGCTTTTTGGGGAGGGGGGCTTAAAAAGACAGGTGCTACAACAGAGCATTTCAGACAATGACTGTGTGTGTGTGTGTGTGTGTATTTATATATATATATATATATATATATATATATATATATATATATATATATATATATATATATATATATATATATATATATATATATATATATATATAGTATGAGAATTTTTTTTTCCAACATTAAAGCATGTAAACATGTTCTAGTATTAATCCAAAATACAAGTATTAACCTGAAAATGAGCATGATATTGGACCTTTAAAATCAGCTGCATGGGCCGACAGCAGTGGTTAGCATTGTGCCTGGTCAATATCAAGTATAAAGTAACTTGCTATACTTCAGAACATTATCGAATGTTCTCTCTAGCAGTTGATCGCCATCTGTAATCAATAAATGAGTTTGTTTTTAAGTGGACTGAAATCTGTTGTTGGAGTGTCAGTGTTGTAGAACATGGTTTTCTACTTAAAGTTTTCACCACCACAGCATCTGTACATCTAGCTAACATAGTAATATCTGTAATCATCGAGTGGAGTTAAAGACATGCCGCTACCCAAATGGGTGAATTTTCAGTAGCTATTGTGTTTATATTGGAAATATTTTAGTTTACAGTGTCATGCAGCAATCTGGCAAACTCAAATTCAAGCCCCCAAATCAGACGTGTTCATTTATGCCAGAAACGGATACCGTGTATGCAAAAATTCCCCTATCGTAGCTCACAATAAACATCCAAAATTAGGTTGTTGTCTGCCTGTCAGACAAAATGGAGCATTACCCTGGATACTATGGAACCCGGCAAGTGTCATGAGGGGGGAAAAAATACATTCGGCTGTTGAATAATTTAAGTCATACTCTTAAATGAATAATTAATTACACAAATTAACAGAACATTAAACAATCTCGTTAATATGCACTCACTTCCTCCTGGGAATCAGTCTTATCTTGCCATATGTCCTAATGTTGTGTAACAAGTTAAATCTAAAGTATATCCAAGCTTCTCTATCCAAATTCAAGGCAAGATATGTTTATATATAGCGCAATTCAGCAACAAGACAATTCAAAGTACTTTACACAAAAAAATCTAAAGCATGGTGACAAAGTGCAAAAGAAACGCACTACCAAAGGACATCTAAATACAACCCAAAAACATGAATTCAGTCATCAGAGGCAAGAGAATAGAAAATAAAAACAAGCTAAAATAGAGTAAGACAGGAATAAAATACAAAAATGAAAGTTAAAGTTGCAGTGTAAGAATTGAATAATTATTTAATTTAATAAAAGGCAGTGGGTCATTTAGATTAGCTCATCCATGGCTTTCCTATCCCTTTCTGTTGTTGCACTGAGTCTACACAGTGGTATAAAGTGTGTGCACCTAACCAAACCAGTATTGCTGAAACAACATCCAATGTAGCATCACAGCTGTGCAATAGAGTGTTAAGGGAATGAGGGGAACTGTATTAAAAGTGATAACATAATTATATCTATATAATGGCATTTATTCAGTATTTCTAGGCAACTCAATACCAAAACAACAGCTGCTATCCCTCCGCTAACATCTTAAGTAGCCACAGCAACCTGTAACTTAAAGTCTTGCTGTTACCGTAACGTAACAGTATTTTCAAGAGCATCATTTCCTCATTTGTACAAAAAAAACTAAATCAGTTGCTCCTGACACCTGCTGGGCTCTGTAGGATGTAGACTACCATACAATGATCAATTTTGTATGCACTAGATCAAATAAAAGTTACCTTTTTTTTTTCTTTTTTTTTTTTTTTTGTGGCTGCCGGTGAGCAGCTGTTCAGATTCTGCATGGCTTTCTCAGGACCTTTTGGCCTGTGGTGTGCCCGCTTTTACTTCTCTCTCTCTTTTGACTTGAACAAGGAAGTGAATTTATTTATTTATTTTTTTAAGGAGAAAACAAAACATGAGAGGTGCTGTGTGACTCCAAGATTGCTTACACAGGCTGCAATTAACAGTTTGTAAAACTGGCCTGACTGGTTTAACAACAGCAGTGTATGTGTCAAGACTTGTCTAAGCCTTCTCTCTCTGTGTCTCTCCCTCCATCCCTGTTTTCCTTTTTTATTCCCTTTTCAGATGCTCCCAGACTTGAAAGCAGACAACCAGAGACTAAAGGACGAGAACGGAGCACTCATTCGAGTCATTAGCAAGCTTTCCAAGTAGAACAGACCCCCCCCCACCCCCCGCCCCATCTTCTGCACCCCGTAGTCCCCCATGGCAGTGACTAATGGAATTGCACATTTAGATATTAATTGCAGCAGACATCAGAGACAAGACTCCTTTTTTTTTTCCTTTATCTCCTCCCAGCTCTTTATCTCCCTTTTTGCTCCTCCACCACCACTGCAGCATCCATCCATCCATCCATCTATCTACCCTCTGCGCCACCTCCTCGACTATTATCCACTTGATTGTGTGGTTGCTGTCCTGATAGAACCACTTGAGTTTACAGAGCAAACGGAAGAAAGGGTTGTGTGATGAGCATGTAAAAGCATTGTGGGCGGGGAAAGCCTGAAAACTATTTAACCAATAAGCCTTAGTTGTACATAAAGAGAAAAAGAAAAAACACTTGCAGCGATTTCTCTCTCTCTCGCTCAGCTATCACTGAAGAACAGATATTATCCAACACCTGATTTTATTTGTGCCACAATCTCTCTGATGTATTTTTCTTTCCTTTTTTGTTTCCTCTCCCTGTGTTAGTGTTGTGTGCTGTGCAGTTTCCGCTCTCCCTTTTTTTTTTTTAACCCCTCAAAGTGCCACTTCTGCTCTATATCAGCTCCTCGTGGCCCCTAATTTCTCCACACAGATCTCCAATGCACACACACTCGCCGCTCTTCCCCCATTTTGTTACCTCTGTGTGTCTTCCTCCAAGAGGGAAACTTTTGAATTCTCGCTTTAGCGAAACGAGGCAGACCTGGTGGAATTTAAGCTTTCACTGTATGTGCAATATGCATTTCTTTTTTTCTTTTTTTTTTTAATGCTTTAATGACGAGTCCATCACAAGTAGGATTTTTTCACTCTTCCACCGCTTCCATCGCTCACCTTCCTCCTTTTTTTTTTTTTTTTTGTTTTAAGTTTGTAGTGTAGTCGGTTTATACTATTTCTCACTTTGTTTTAGCAGGTACTGAGTGATGCTGTATATACCTGTATGTATTTGTTTGAGACCAGCACATGGCATGCATTTATGGTTCCCGTCTGTTACTATTAAAAGTATAAAAAAATTCCAGAGGACAAAAAGGTGTGTTTTTAATTATTTTTTCTTTTATAGTCTGAAGACATTGAATACAATACAGTAGAGCCTCTCTCTTACACGGGACGGCTGGCAGTGTTCAGTGCTTCCTTTTTTTTTTCCAGTTCAAAATAAGTGTTCGCATAATTGTGAGATTTAAAAAAATAAATAATAATAATCGCTTCACTACATTTCACTTTGATTGTATTCAGTATCTTGGAAGAGTGCTGTTAATTTTGTCTCCATTTCTTTCTTTTTTTTTAAAGCTGTAGTATTATAGCAAAGGTGTTGTCACTAAAAATAATATCTTAGGTATCTCTAACCCAGTCCTTTTTACAATGTCTACATGCACTGTCAATGCCATGTGAGGAGTCTTGATGTCAGGTTAAAGCAAAATCGCCACCATCAAATATTCCATGCATCTGAAAACATTTTATGCATTTCAGTGGCCTTTTAAGGATATTTTAGTAACAAGTTTAAAAAAAAAAAAAAAAAAAAAAAAAGTCGCTGCAGATGGACTGATGCCCATTTACTCTGGTTTAGACTTTCTTTTTTTTTTTTTTTTTTTTTTTTGGATTTTTCTTTATTTTATTTCATTCCCGTCATCTTGTAAAATAGGTGTGTGGCTTAATACATGCAAGCTGTGCTGTGACTACCAACCACTGAAGAGTTCATTAAAAATAAACTTGTACATTGTAAAGTTCCCACGTCTGATTATTTAAATGGTTTTCTATAACCCTATCTCCGCTGATTTCATTTGATTGATATAAATGGCTCTCAAAGTGGTTCACCCAAATTTTTGAAGAAAGAAACACTTAGTGCTGAGATATCCTGTGTTTTGGGGGTATTTTAGAATCTGTTTGTTATTGTTTTGGATTGTTTTAACTATATTTTTTTGCAATTTTATAAGAGTTTATTTAGGATTTTCTAATCACATTTAAATATGAATGTTGTGACAATTGGCATATTTTATAGTATCTTGGGTAACACTTTACTTGAAGGTATCGACATAATCGTGACATGACACTGTCATGAACATGTAATAAACATTATAAACAAGTCATAAACGTTCATGACTTCTGTCATTCTGTTTTTGTCATGACAAATTGACATTGTTTGGGGTGTCTTGATTATGACAACTTGACATTAATCAAAGTGACATTACCAGAAGTTGTCTTGGTCATGACAAGTTGACATTAAATTTGTTTGGGATCTTTGTCATAACTTGACATTAACCAGGATGACATTACCAGAGGATGTCTTTGTCATGACAACTTGACATAATGTCATCCTGTTTAATGTCAAGTTGTCTTAATAAGGACACTCCAAAGAAATTTAATGTCAACTTGTCATGACCAAGACAACTTCTGGTAATGTCTCTTTGATTAATGTCAAGTTGTCATAATCATGACACTTAATGACAGAAGTCGTAAACGTTTATGACTTCTTTATAACGTTTATGACACGTTCATGACAGTGTCATGTCATAGTTATGACCGTATCTTGTCTTGTGATGTTTGTCAGTAACTTGTCATTGCTCCCTTTCTTGGCCAGGACACTTATCCCAAAAAATCATCTCTACCTCCACCCCGATGCACTGGGAGTAAATTTGCGTTGCGTTTAAATTAATTAACAGCAAAATCTTTTTCTCGAAACAATGTTCTTGTTACTCTGCATAAATAAACCTCACTGTGAATTGTTTTCATAGGGGCTATTGTTTTGGTAGAAAGTAGTTCCAAATAAGACTGTTTCCAGCCTTTAATGGTATTTTAAGGCCAATGTTAGCTTACAACCAGGCATGCATGCCTATGAAAATAATTTAAGTTTAAACCGCACGTCTTCAGTACCTTAAATATACCTGTGTAATGGTCTAACGGGGAGTAGAGAGCCATTTCACTGTTGCTCCCCCATCATACCAGTAGATGGTGCACAGCTTTGCAGACTCAGTCAGGTGCACTTAACATTATTTTACTATTAGTGGAGGGATTTCTGTCTTCTGTCAGTTGGTAGTTGGTAATTCTGGATATGTATGAATGTAATACTGGATACTGAAACACTCACATCCATATGCAGATTAAGGAGTCCTATCCAGCTCTATCATCAGCTGCACATTATAAATGTCTTGACTTCAAGATCTTGAATCAGCATACCTCTTCTGCTTTTCCAGTAACGGGAGTAACTGTCTCTTAACTGCTAATTTACAGCTCTGCATTAACAGTAAAATGCTGACCGGTCTCCCTTAAAATCCCTACAGATACAGTATATAGCATTCATACTCACGAATCTGCAACGCTTCACTGTGCTCTATTGCAGTGGTTCTCAAACTTTTTTCAATAATGTACCCCTTTTGAATTGTTCCTTTAAGCCATGTACCCCCTGACCAGCGCTAATCATTTTTGGTAGAAAAAAAAGTCTATATAAAGAGGAACAGTACAGCGCTGTCAGCGATAGATTTACTAAACAACAGCCTTGTACCTGAAAAGACATTTAAATGCTGATGAGAAAAGAACAAAACCCTGGAAAAAGATGGTAGAAAGTAGGAAGGAAGCAAGGCAAGAATAGATCGAAAATAGTATCAAAAACTTCAAAAACAGTGACATAACTTCGAAAAAAGCGAGGAACTTAAAAAAACGTAAAAAAGTAGAAGGAAGGAAGGCAGGAATAGGTTCAAAGAAGGTGACACAAATGTCACATTTTTGGTAGGAAAAAAAAACAAGTCTACGTAAAGAGGAACAATGTTCTGGACAACAGCCTTGTAACTATTAAACATTTTGTTAAATATCTCACATACCCCCTGCAGTCCTCCAAAGTACCCCTAGGGGTACACGTACCCCCATTTGAGAAACACTGCTCTATTGTAATCCCATGTGTACACACAGTATGTGAGCATTTGCTGCAACTTCCACCACAGAATAAGACCGACTCCTCTTTATGTGATTTATATGACAGTGATCATGGAACCAACTTGACTGTAAGCTCTAGTTCTGGCATGTTTCGTCAATAATAGCTGTGACTTGCTCTTTAGATCTGCGATGAAGGGCTCCAATCTTTATTGGATTAAGCTTTGGGGATAAGCAGTGGTATCTGCTATAATTGCTCCGAGTCATGCAAAGAAAAGTGTCTTTTCTGTTTTTCCATTGCCTCAGCATGTGGTTAGAAAGTCTGGTTTGTGTCTCTACTGTGACACCGACATGCTTCCTCAACCATACCGAGCAGAATGTCTTCATCAGGACCTTGACAGAAGGGAGAGAGAAAAAAAATACTTGTAGACAGATTCCTGGCCTTAAAAGTGACCCCATGTCATAGTAACAAATGGTTTGAATGAATGCTGACTCAAAGGCAAAGAGCTATTATATCTAGATTATACCGCAATGTGTGCGTTGTGATGTTTATTCTGCACTTTTATTTCACATCCGTTGTAGGTGATAAATGTTGCTCGGCAGGCTTTCATCTACACCTGAGCTCATTCAGTTGCAGCACTTCCACATGTCAACTATACTCTTTGTCAACAGACGTAAAGTATTTGTCAGTTTGGATAAAACCAATAGAAAACACGGATATGGCCCTTTAAGTGTCATGGAAATGTGATCAGTAATAATCTTTAGAGACCTAAAAGAAAATCCTCATGATTGCTGGCTGGTCTCTTTGATTCCTGACAGCAGCTCCACCAATGAGATGACGTGCTGTGAGTCTCTAGGTTGGAAATCATCCATAAAGAAGGAATTAGATCTTGGCAACTGCTGTCACACACCGAGACACTCGCACCCGTTCTCTCCTACTCATTTTATTTCCACCATGGCCTAATCTCCCTCTCTTCTCTACCGTAAAGTGCAGCAAGCCAAACAAACCTCCCCAATTGCAATTTTTAAACCCCACAACACACACAAGTCTTAGACACACTGGATGAGCAAAAAAACGACAAACGGCAGCGGGGGATTCTCTCCACTGACAGACCATGACAAATCGAGGCATCCCGATGAAGTGACAGCTTGAGTCTGTCACTGAAACAAACATACAGACAACATAATGCAGCACCGGTGAGGATGCATCTAGAACAGAGGACATGGAAACGTCTCTTTCTCTTTGACTGTGGTGTCAGAAGCTGCAGAAATATCCTGCATGTATCATGGGAACATTCAAGAGGTTATGCAAGGAGAGGACAGATGACTGTAGTGCTAAATGATACACTAATGAATCAACGGTTATGAATCCAGCTTCCCAAATTTGCTGTTACTGGAGGACGTTACCATCAGTTGTGGGAATTTACAATGACAATTATGGTAATTATGAAGGAATTTCACTAAGCTGATCTGCCCACTGAGGGCTGCACTGCAAAAAAAAAAATAATAATCAGCAACCTTTACAAGTCATGTAGTCTTAAAGGCAAAATCCATGATCTAAATGTAAACTAAAGTTGACAAAAGTTTAAAAATGTTATCCAGCTATCACTAACAATCTTTAAATACAGAGACTAACACTAGACAACAAAGTCTGATGTTTTCTGCTGTAAAATGTTTGTTTACATCAGTATTTCTTTGTAAACACTGCCATAGAATATGCCTATATTCTCAATTAGATGAGTAGCACAAAAATGCAAAAAAGAAATTCTACAATCCTAAAACAAAAGGGAACAAATCTTTGATTATGTTGTTTCCATTGCAGTTTCAGCTGTGTTAAGATTGTCTATAGGTTTTAATGTGAAGCAGCAAGTGGCTTCGTAGGCTGAGTTGAATTAAGCAGGACACAAATGGGTTTAAAAGACTGGGAGAACTTTTTTGCAGTGTGCCAACTCAGCCGACTGAGCATCACAAAGCTAGGGGAGGAGGTTGGCACAGTGACCCACCATCACGCCACCATCATCAACAGATGGCACCCTGCAGATGGCACTGGGACGGTACTGGGAGCCGTTGGAGGGCACAGAGGGGATGATGGACAAACCTGTGAGCTGGACAGAGGACTGGATCTGTAGAACAATGAGGAACATAAGGGCTGTGGGCCTCATTAGGCAGCAGAGTAATACTTTTAGCTAAATGAATGTGAATGTCACATGTAGAGGGTTTTATGTACTGTATTAAAGTGCTTATATTATGCTTTTTGGCTTTTCCCCGGCTTCCCCTTTTACCCCTATCGTGTTATATATCTTTTTTGTGCATGTTCTAGGTTTACAAAGTGAAAAAGCCCAAAGTCCACCCCAAAGGGACTTACCATCTCCAACAGAAAACACTGTTCACAAACTGCTCCAAACAGCTCTATTGTAGTCCAGCCTTTACTTCTGTGACAAACGTGCGTTATTTGTAACACACGTTATAATGCTCGCCTAGCTGTTAGCGTGGCACTCCCTCATACTCTGCTTCTGACTGGCTAGTAGTCCTTACCTAGGTACTGCGCATGTGCGACTCCCAACAAAGATAGAACAGAAGTGAGATGTCTCTCTCTGTAACTAAAACAGAGAGCTCAACACACAGGGTGAAAAGAGGAGCTGCAGCAATGTGCAGTACAACAAAAATATGGTGTTTTTTGAAAATTAAACATATTCTGGTACAACCTCTAAATACAATTTTGAACCTGAAAATGAGCATAATATGAGCACTTTAAGTGCTTATAAGTTGAGTTACATTGTTACAATTTATTTTTTTTAAAGATTCTTTTTTTGGGCATTTTTAGGCCTTTATTGACAGGACAGCTAAAGAAATGAAAGGGGAGCGAGAGGGGGGAATGACATGCAGCAAAGGGCCGCAGGTCAGAGTCAAACCCAGGCCCGCAGCGTTGAGGAGTAAACCTCTATATCTGAGCTATCTGGGCGCCCTTATTGTTACAATTTTCTTGACATGTTTGCTGACTTTCACTCTGTATTTCATAGGAAGCGTATCACCTAAAGCTCTCTGTTGTCCCTCTACTTAACTTCCTTCCTGCTGCTGACCGTAGCTCACTATAAAACTCCTGACTCACGGCCGTGTACACAGAGGAGGGTTATATTCCACAGCAGGCTTGTGACAGGAAGCTCAACAGCTCAAATCCAGGATCATCAGAGAATGTGAGCAGAATTCTGGATATGTTTATCTCCTTGCATCACAAAAAAAGCTCTTTGGTTATACTTAACAGCTCCATAGTGATGTCAGCAATTACACCTAGTGTTTTTTAAAGGGCTACACCATGCAAGTTTTAGCTCTTTTACTAAAAAAGGACATCATTTACATTACAGCCACTACTACTGACTATATTATGGCGCTACTTTTTAGCCACGCTAAAATGGATAACTATTGAAAATGAATACCACTCTCATGTCTGTACAATTAATAATGAAGCTGCAGACAGCTGCTTAGTTTAGCCTAGCATAAAGAATGGAAACAGGGGGAAACAGCTACCCTAGCTTCCAAAATCCACCACTAAATGTCGCGCACGTTATGTCATTTGTTTAATCTATACAAAAATCATGTAATGTATCAACTAACTCTCGGCAAGTATGTTTCCCAAAATGCCAAACTGTTTTGAAGGAAAAGGGACTCCCGCATGTTATTGCCAAAAGCAACCTTTACTGATGGCTTTATCATAGCAATACACAGCTGAAAGATTTAGCATAAAGTTGTGAGCTCAAAGTCAGATCAAAGTCTGATTTTTGTGTAAATTCTTCCAAGTGCTAAAAGATAATCATGTTTTTTACCTTCAAATCCATCAACATCTGATTAACTAATGGCTAAACTCATTATTCCCCAGTTTCCCTCTCTGTGGCAGAATTCTTCAGACTGCAATGGAGGGTATCTGCAGAACTGTGTGCGAACCCAACATCTGGGAGGCTCGGGAGAAACATTTCTGGAATACTTACTCACTCTTGGATAAACAATTTCACGGGGGAGTGAGCTCCTTGTGTATAGGCTCCTCGCTACAAAATGACCAACCTAATGGCTTTTGACTGAAACATTAATGTCAAATAAATGAAAATGCAAGAGTGGCCATTACACTGTGTTATGTTTAATATGAATTACAGATTACTTGCGTTGCTCATTTTACAGCTAGGCAAGCAATGCATTTTACCTCTTAACCGCAAAAAATGTTATGGGTTACAAAACGCATGATATGGGCATTCATTAAAGAGCTTTCAGAGAGGGTGTAGGACAGTTTGATTAAATCTTGAATAAAACACTTAACGTGGAGTCTAAGCACGCTTACTTTGGGAATACATCACTGGAATGGGATGTAGTTAAAAGCAGCACAGCAGTGTTTGTGTTGGCATGGAAGGAAACAGTCAGCGACAACCTTTGTACCCCCTCATTCTCTTTTTCCTCCTCAAGAGCAGACAGAAATATGCTAAATATGCAGCAGTGTGACCTGAGTGCATACCTCAGGGTTTAATTTTAGGAAAGGCACCTCACTCCTTTTGTTCCACCCAAGATTTCTCATTATCAGTAACAAGGTTGGCACTTGCAGAGATAATGGCTGAATGCCTGGTCTCCTACTCACCAATGTGGGGATGTGGATGGGTGTCACATTTTCAGACCTGTATGGCAAATAGCATGGGCCCATTAACACACAAAACAGCCTATTTTCATATATATAAAAAAATACATATCAGTGATAAACCTGCCTAAAAGTCAGTGCGCCCTTGGGAGCAAGCTAGACGCACACAAATCTAACACCATAGAGCTCATACCCTTCAGTACGGTGAACTAATAGTGCTATTATCCCTGAATGAAATGAACTTTCTGACAGTAAGTACCAATAGCAGGTCTAAATCACAGTGTGGGGAGAAACCTGCTTGTACAGTGAGGTAATGGTGGCAGAAAGGCACAGGGATTGAATATTGTTGGAATGCCGTGCAGAGTTATTTCTATGGAGCTTTGCATCAGCATGCAGCGATGACTTGCAGTATTTTAGTTAAAGCATATTTCCTCTAAACTGGGATCGTTACACAGGAGAGCTGCAGAAGGTGGATGAAATGGTGATGCTGAGTGTATGTACTGTGTATGTAGCCTACTGTATGCTGAGATGAAAAGAGCTGTATGTTAGTGAATTGTTGTTTTGGCACTTTTCATCCTATCACACAATCTTTCTCAGCAGATGGAGTTTGCTCAGTCATCATTGAATGTTTGTTTTTGTTTTTTTCTGAACAAGAACTTCTCATCAGTGAAACTGCTATTGCAATATTGTAAGTAAAGGAGCTGCATACTTCTTCCACTACTAAGAAAACATACATTAAAGTAAATAAGAGACATTAAAATGGACCAAATTGGAAAGAAATGATGGTAAAGCCAATTACAGTAACACAAGCTAAAAGAAGAAAAGAAAACCCAGAAAAAACGATAAATAAATGAATTCTGTTCTAATTCTGTATAATAAGATCACTATAAAATCATTCCCATTATAGAAATATTACTAGTACGAGTCCACGAAATGACATATTATAATGATAACATAAAAGTCCAAAAGTATGATGAAGCATGGCAATATATAAATCAGTCTTTATAGGAATAACACAAACTACCATAAAATAGGCTATGCAAATGGCATTAAAAAAGTAGGCTACCATAAATCACCTTTAGACAAAAGTGCAAACCCCTATGGGAATTATTAAGGAACATTACGATGATTTTATTTTCGGGCTGAACTCCTCAGTTGCTTCGGCTTCCGTCGGAAGTGTTCGGGTGTTGTCGGAATCAACCGGTGTGTCAGAGGGCAGAACGAGCGCTGCGGCTCTCAGCGCTCGAGAAAAGCGCCATTCATCTGCGAGGATCGCGGACACACCTGGTCGGACCGAAGACAGCAGTTTAGCGACTGACAGGGCTCCACACAGGTGAGTTTCTACCTGACGTTTTACTTCTGGTCAACTTTTGCACACTTTGAGGCACTTTTACTCGGGGGAATATCACCAGAGATAGCCTACCCGGAGAGCTGCAACTTTTATGCATTTAAACTAGCAGCAAACTTTAAGAAACAGCTATTATTGACGTTAGACGTGTTAGGTGTCGCCACGTGAAACTAAAACGTCTCTGGGTTTTAGTTAAGAGACATAAAAAAAAGAGAGCAAGTTTAGTTTGTCGTGACTTTATTTTCCTCCTACCTGTCTACAGCACCCGGTTAATCACTTGAGGAATGCGGTGCTATTAGGACGACGGGAGCCGAGAGCCGAAACTTCAAAACAACTTTTAAGTTATTTTTAACCAACTTAACAAAAAGGGATCATGGCCACAGGCGGATTTAAGTCAAATGCCACGACAGACTTTTTGGAGGAGTGGAAGGCAAAACGTGAGAAAATGAGAGCCAAAATGCTGGGGGACATAGCCGCAGCGACTGGTGCTCCCTTAGGTGCCAACAACCCAAACAGCACCAGCAAAAACAACAACAACAGTAACCGCCATAACGCCCCACCGGGCACCGAGCTCACCAATAACGGTAACCCTGACCGAAGCACCGCCGCAGGGAACTGCCTCCCCTCCTCCTACTCGGTGGCTCGGTCCTCCTCCGGCACGGCTTTAAAGCGACCCGAGGAGGAAACGCAGCACCCTGCCCTCCCTGCTTCCCCCACAGCCTCACCGCCGGGGAGCAACCTGAAGAAGGCCCCGCCTCAGACAGAGAAGCCTCAGTGCGCTTCTCCGGACTCCAGCCCCATGGCTTGCAATGACAGTGACAAGGGAAGCCCATCACCCAGTAAGGTCAAGGAGAAGAATAGCACTGGTCCCAGTGCTAGGAAGGGGAAAGGGCAAATTGAGAAGAGGAAGTTGAGGGAAAAGAGGCGATCAACAGGTGTTGTCAGCATACCATCCAACGAGGTGAGTCAGTTCTGCTTATGCTACTTCTATGAAATGTGAATCCCATGCATGGAAAGCACCTTTCCTCCACGGGGAAGTTAGGAAATGCACAACAGTTTCACCTCAGCAGGATAGGGGATTATGTTTTGATGAAATTGGATTTTAGTCAGGAGTTTTGTCTTATTCACCCTGCTGCAACAAAGTGTGATGATATGGGGGGGGCTTGTTGTAATCAGGGTGGCTGTCAAAACTATTGCAAAGAGGTGTTTTCTATGTTTGTTGCTTGTAAAGTCAGAACACCTCAGAAGTTGCAGTTGAGAGTAGAGCATTTTACTGGGCCAATATCAATATTGCAAAAAAATCTGTTAACGAGTTATCAGCTGCTATTGGTTTTTAATGTAACAAATAACATACTTTTTTTTTTTTTTTTTATAAAATCCCTTCTTAAGAGTCAAGAGTTATCACCAAAGTGTGTACTGAGTGGAACATTCTGCAGAAAAATAAAACAATTACTTTAATTTTGTCTATTAATACTTAAGTTGTTTAGTCTATATTGTTACTAAAGAGGGACACATGTCATCACAAATTACCAGAGGCCATTATGATGTCTCCAAGTTGCTTATATTGTCCAACCAAAAGTCAAAAACCTAAATGTTTTAACTTTACAACGATGTAAAACCGGGAAAAGCTTTGGCTTTTTTTTGACTTGATACATGACTTAAATGATTAATCGACTATAGTAAAAATGGATGTTGATTAAGTTTCAGCTGATCATCTACTCGATTAATGGACTAATCCTAATCTTTTGAGTACTAAATAAGAGTGTCTAAAACGTAACAGGAAATTCCAAACAGCAAACTTAATGTTACACAAAACTGAGATGACAAAAAAAAGTAAGATATACAAAACTGAGCTATGAAAAACATTAAACATTAAACATTTAAGATCGTTAAAAAAGCCTCTCCCCAATGATTAATGGGTCTTTATGTTTTCAATTATCCTTCATGTACCAGTACTCACTTGGCCTGCCTGTCCTGCAATTTTTTATTACTTATACACAGATACCGATACGTTTGTGATAAGCCAGGATAAGCTAACGTCAGCTGATCAAATTGGCCCACTTGCTGCCTCGGTCAGGCAAACAAAAGATGATTATGGTGCATATATTTATCAATCATGGCTATAACACCACGACTAGTGTGTCTTCATATAAAGTTAGGTAAAGCAAATAAAGTAGCAAGAAGCCCAACAGTGAACCTGCTTTCTAATCAATATCAAGTTGTCCACATGCAGAGGGAAATAGGTTATAGGTTATCTTTGGTGCAAGGTGACAAATTATTAGTTTGTTATTGTTGCATTTTAGTCTTATATTTGACATGGATGTCCATTTTAGTGTTAGTTTGTACGGCGGTAATTTGGCTTATAAATTATATATATATTATACTACAAGTTTCTTGGCTTTCTTTTTAACATCTTAGGACCAGGTTGGAAAAATGTTCTCACTTTAACATGTTATCCCTTGGTGTTGTAGAGCCATAAATAATTCATATCAAAGAAAAGCACTTGTTTTCCAAATATCTCCAAATTCCTCCCATACATGTGTCTGGTTTAATCGACCCTCTGTTGCGAGAGAAATGTAAGCAGCTCTCAGATGGTGGGGAGTCGGAGACGAAACAAAGGGAGGGAGGGCTTGTCGGCTGGTAGTGGTGGTGGAGGTGTGTGTGTATTGTTATTGAAAATCATTTTGCACTTTTGCCTAATTCCTGTGGTTCAGAAACATGCAGGAACTCTGATATGAAGCTGTGCCTGCCAACAAGCATTCATGGCCAGTGCTGTGATTATGTACAATCACTTTAAAAAATAAAAAATGCTTTTCTAAGGCGGTATTGGTGTTTCTCCATATTAACTACCCTACTTCCCGTATTCCCTTCTCTTATATTTGATAGCCACCTGGAACGCGGTGCCCTCGGGGCAGAACAACTTTGGAGTTTGACCAGTTTTTCAGTTGGCGCTCCACATCCTGTTATTAGGCGCTCAGCAGTGCCGAGCAAAGCCGTTTTGAAAACTGGTCACAAGCCAGGCTGTAATACTGGGCTTCAGCACTCTGGGCTGTGCCAGGTATGTTAGATCGAGCCCATAGGCAGCTGATTATGTAGTAAAGTGGGTGAACAGACTATTATTGGGGTGGGAGGTAATGTGATGAAGTGGTGAGCTGATTTGTGTGAGTGAGGCAGAGAGAAAGGAAGTCTCTGATCCCAACTGGAGCTGTGGTCTTAGTACAGTTTGTAGTAAGTGTCCCAGAGTCAGCTCCCTATCTGTGAGATACATTGAGAGTACGCTTACATGTCCACTAGTATTATCATTTTGTCAGTATAGTATTATCATTTTGGAGTGTTTCGATTATGTCATTGCGCAAGTCAGGAAAACAAGGAATATAATGATATGCTGAAAAGAAAGTGAAAGTCAAAGATAGTAAATTGAATATCATTGGGTTTTGGACTTTTGGTCAGACAAAACCGTCAGTATTCCCTATGTTCTGACATTTTATAGATCAAATCATTATTTAAGAAAATAATCGGCAGATTAATCAAAAATAGGAATATTTGTTAATGGCAGCCCTAAAATGTTCACTTTTGTTAAGCAGAAACGAGCAGATGTGTGGCTTTTTGCCTTATAAATGACTCAATCAACAATGTTTGTAATTTTTCTGTCAATCTATGAATCAATCAATGAATGAATGATTGAATCAATTGTTTTAACATTAATTACTAAGATACCTTTTTGTGTGCTTATATCAAATGAATGTAATGTTTATTCTTAGTACAGTTTTTCAATTTCCGTTTTCACCGATCCTGTATCCGAGGCTAAACTGTTTTGATTTCATGCTAACCGGTTGAACCGGTATTTGTCATTATGACACCTTCTGGCACATTAGAAAGTAGCTGACATTAGCAACCTGTGCGGATGCCTCCATGGCACTAAATCCAACATGTATTGCAAGCAGTGTTGGGCAGTATCGTTACTAGTTTAACTACTTCTCAATAGCATCGCTGTTTTCGGAATAGCTTTTCAGTAGCTTAGCTCTTTTATTGATCGAGTACTGCGGTAGCATCCACACAACATACATTTCCCCCAGCGTTTCTGATGCTCAAGCGCAACAGGCACAGGAGTGTATGTCATGGACATGGATGTATACAAAAATAGCTTCAATGTAGTAACCTACTTTGCCCTGTTGCTGTAGCTTAGCTTGCTACATTTATTTGGGGGCTAACGTTAGCTTCAGTGTAGTAAAGCTTCATTTAATGTAAAATAACCGGTAGCTTAGCTCACCAAACTTTCCAAGTAGCTTGCCTAACACTGGTAATAAACAATATGACAACGTGATTAACAAAATGTTATGTTATAATAATGTAAATATATCATATAATATATAATATAAACAAACAAACTTACAGAGCCGCTAGTGTCTGGAGCGGCTGAGTCAAGTGCGATACCTAGTGGTTAAATTTGGTATACCGTTCCATCCGGTGTTTGGCTTAATATCAAAGTTTGAACATTTTTACATTGGCCCAAGCCTAATTCTTAGGGCTTTTTCTGACAAATGTAATCTTCACTGATGACATATTTAACTACTCTTTTGTTTGGCAACACCTCGCACTTTACTATCTATCACATTATTAATGTTTAGCTAACTGTAGCTACACTGACACTAAATAACAGCTCGAGTTTTCTCATCCTACTTTAATAATGGAAGCTTTATCTTCTCAGATCTTCGTGAACTGAGATTCCGCAAGCTTTGAAAATCAGAGAGAAACATAGAAATGCTAAAGCTGGCACCGCAGCAGACATTTATTCCTTTTGTCAAATGTTTCCCTTTCTCCTCCTGCATATAAAGAGGACCAAACTATGCAAATGAAGACTCCCCTCACACAAGCTCTCTTTGTGATGTGAATATGAGTGGACAGGTGTGAAAAGAGATGCCTGGGATTATCTCCCTGCTCGTTCTGTGCAGCATAATAGCTATTTCAGAGCATCAGGGGAACCCAATCTTCTGCCTGTTGAGGCCATAATGGCCCGATAAAGGCTCCCTGCTTTACTGGAGAAAAGGCAGTACTGCACAGCATCAATCAAAACCGCCTCCTGCGCTCCAGGAAGGTGTCTCCTTTCTCTCACCCTTGAGGCAGCCTCAAACTGGAGGGCATTGTTGTTGATGCTGACCTTTGACCTGCTCACGACATGCTTACGCAACAGAGGAATGTGGAAATGAGTGAGTGCGTGTGTGGAGAGAGTTTGAGCATCTCTGTGAGGTTCGAGTTCTCATCTGAAAATGTTTTGTGATTTAAGCATGTTTTCCCCGTAGGACACGCCGTGTGTAGTCTGATGGCTCAGCTTTTTACGACCTCAGTGAGTTATGAAGCTGCGGTCAGACGATCCATTCAGGGAGTGTGAACTATGTTTCATGTGAATGGGTGGTTCCGCCCCACAGAGGCTTCTGTAGGCTGCTGGTGGAGCTATTTGTCTGCAGCATCACTGAAGAGGTCAACAGGTTTAACATGCGATACTGTGCCGAGCGCTCGGGCAGTTAACACTCTGGTGAGAGGAGGACATGGCAGACAAGAGGGGTCCTTGTCTAACCTGATCCTTTTGTTAATATGTTTTATGTTTTATACAAACCTTACCTTATCTTAACCTCTCAAACGTCCCTCTCCCACTGGTAAGTCCGTCAGTATGAACGTATGCTTTGCAGCCAAACTCTGCCGTTTATTTTAAGTTCTAGTGGAGATGCCAACGTTTCCAAAGAAGCCAATTATGACAAACTGAATTTAGGGGAAACGTTTTCAAGATTATGTGCTATTATTTTGATGTTTGATGATAGTGTGCAGCCATTAAAAACGGGGAGATATAGGATGTGTTACTGTCAGAAAGTGTGAAAAAGTATGACTTTAACTACCTTAAAGCTACTGAAGGGAGTAATAAAAGGGGAAAAGGGAGTTGGTTTGCCAACTCAGTACTTCAGTTTTACTCAATGCAAGTCACATTTAAAGCAAACATTTTGCTTCTCAAAATCTTTTGATTGTTTTAAAATCATTATTTTTTTGATTCGTGTTTACCAAATGAAAGCTCAATTTTAATTTAAAAATGTTACATACACATTTCCCTATTTCAGGGCATTTTAGGGTATTTGTAGGACAATGTGTATCATGTCAAATGAGGTTCTTCGCATCCTTGCAACGCTTTCATCTGCTCTCTTAAACTCTTAACTGGCTGCACTGACATTAATCAGCTAATGCCCCCTGCTTTGTTTGTGCCCACATGTGTTTCTGCTTGATTTGTACTGTATGTTTGGGGCAAGCTGAGAGCAGAGTTTAGACAACATTAGATCCTGATTTACCCCAATGCAATTGCAGAGAATGCATGGTTTGACACTGGTTTAATGAAATGAGCACTAATGTGTGTGTTTTTGTTGCCTCTCCAACAAGAGCAACCACAGATTTGTGAGAAACTAAACTTGGTGTCGTGGAAGGCCTTCACTACTACTACTACTACTACTACTACTACTATTACTACTATTACTGCTGCTGCTGCTTTGCAAGCACCCTCTAATTTCTGAATATACAGTAGATTACCCACATATTAGTCTATATCCACGACCTTCCACTTCCGGGATTGCCCCCATTGCCACCGGATTTCCATTACTTAACGCTTCCTTTGTGTTGGAATTCTAAACTCCGGTGAATTTCTGAGGACTATGGTTAACTGCTCCTCAGATCTCTGCAGGGTAAATCCAGACAGGTAGCTAGACTATCTGTCCAATCTGAGTTTTCTGTTTTGCACGACTAAAACAACTTTTGAACGTACACATGTTCCACCAGCGGCACCGGGGCTTCGTGCAGCGCTTAACGCCGCCCATGACGATTTTGATTGGTTTACAGAAATGCCAATAAACCAGAGCATGTTTTTCTCCCATCCCGGAATGCTGTGTGGACTAGCCAGACCCAGCTCCGCAGTGCTGTGGAAGAAGGTCTGGCAAAGCGAGACTACCCACATATTTACTCTTTAGCCACATTTCTCCATACCTTAAAGTAGACGCCTCATTTTAACAGGTTTCTTCAGGTGTTTAAAAGTTGTATATTGGTCCAGTTCTTTACTTTTTTTTTTTTTTTGTTCCACGCAACAAACTGACAGTGGAAATTTAAGTTGCATTCTCTATACTGCGCGAAAAAATAAAAAATGAAATAAGCTGTGACTTTAGTCACATCCCGAATCATCATTTTGTTACTCACTATACCTAAAAATCCTCAAAGTTGTTTATCAAATATAATTAGGCTCTTAATTCACAGCTGTGCAAAAGAATGCAAGAATGTCAATTTGCATGTGGTTTCATTTGCTGTTAAAACCTTCTCCAAACAAGGTCACATCATCACAGTAAATACCACAGGGATTTTATCGCCGACTTAGGTAAGCGAGGAGCTATTTAGGCAGGGTGCCGTGTTTCCTTCTTTTCACTTGTTAGTTGAACAACAGGAATGCTTAACTCTTTAATTAAAACATGTGTTTCTCAAAGTGAAGTTTCCCAAGCCAGAAGCACCAGTTCCCAAGAAGAACATTCTGTGTGGTTGACTTACTGGAGTGAACTCTGGATTGTTTACCAGGGCCACTGTCACTGGAAACGCTTCAAAGGGGGGGTGACTAACGGAAATAAAAGTCCCAGTTGAGCTGTTCTGTGAAATTTAAGGGAATTCCAAAGGAGTAGAAAAAAAGGGAAAGAAAGAGAATGTGTTGTCTGCTTCTGCAATGAAGTCTTTACCAACTCAGCCCCTTTCCACACGGTTTCTCTGGGTCTCAGCACCTCATAAAACACGCAGCACCCTTCTAATGGGCTGTGGCACGTGGTTTTGTCCAGTTTGTAGGAATGTTACGTAAACTTCAGTTCCCATTAAAGCGACCCCTGACTAGGTGAGCGTCCACGATGCTGTCAGATGGCATCAAATCACTGGTTTAGAGCTAAAGAGGCTGTGAGAGAGAAATGTTACAATCTTCCCACTAGCTAGTTAGCGACAAGTGAACCAACTCATGATCGTACTTTGTCGTTGTCTAGGGCAGGGTATGAAACCTCAATACTTCAAATCGAAATGTGTCTGTAGCACAGAATATCAAAAACAGTCAACTATCAAAAGGTTGGCCATTTTGCTAATCAATGAGCACGTACTACTGTTGTAGTATTGGATTCATGTGGATGATTTTTGCATCAATGTGATGAAATACGTTGATTTGTAAAGTATTTACCTCACCAGAAAATACATTCTGGTTTGGTTATTTTATCTACAAATGGTTTCTCAACTGATTTTCACAAAAATGTATGATGTTAAGTCAATATCGCAAATACCATGATAGAGGATTTTATACATACCTCAAAGTAAGGTAAGTAAAGTTTTTTTTAAATTTTTTTTTATCATTACTGAAACTGCGGTATTATATCGGCACTTGTATTGAGAAGTTTCAAAAGACACCCAGCTCTGTTGTTTTTGGGTGAAAACAATGTACATACAGTTTTAGAGATGTTCAGGATTTGAATGTCTTGGACTCGTGGAACCCTTTCAAGCCCTTCTTCCTGTCAATTTTACCTTCTTGCAGAAGCATTCGTGTTCAGTACTACATCATTATTAAATATAACATTGTATTTTTTTATAAATGTTTAATAATTTCACTCAAAGGTTTTTCTAATGGAAATTAACTGAAAGTTTGAAACCGACTGAGCTCCAGGAAAAATAAAAGTTTGTCGGTTGACACAAAGAACAATAAATATCTTGATATCTTGATCATAATCTATAGCTACATCAATTTGCTTTGGTGACACAATAGTATTAGACGAACCAGTCTTTTCTGTTTTGATATTTACAGTTTGAGTCTTTCTGTTAATTGCACATGAAGTTCAAAGTCTTTCTTTTTTTTTTTTTTTTTAATCCAGGTCACTGCTCTTTAGTTATGGCCATTCATGAATTTTGCAGAACAGACTGTAGATTATTACTGCAGAACAACGTACCCCCTGCACGGCATGCACAGGAATGCACACTCATGCAAAAACCTGCACTGCCTCCGAGCACTGACGTCGCATGCAAACATCTCATGAAGAAGTGAGGGCAAGTCTGGCCTGTTGTGCCTGCAGGGCAGCCTCACTCTCTCAGCTCTCGTCCCTTAATACATCCTCTCAGATTTTTCTCTCTGAGAGTTATGCACTCTCAGATCTCGCTGTGCTTTATCCCAAAACTCTGGTCAACTGAGAGTAATGTAGCCGACTTCAGCATGGACGACCACTGAAACTTTGCTGTCTGTGAAGGCAGAAGCATCAGGACTCTGCAGGAGACATTACTCACCTCCCTGCTGCTGCCTGCGTGACACAATTGCTGTCTTTGTGGCTAATCTTTAACTGTCGACTGTGTAAAGCTGCAGACACACTGACTAGACGGCCGACCCTCGGCAGAAAAGGCAGTTGGACTGATCGGTCTCCCCGAGTTGGTCAAAAAAGTGCCTCAGAACACACCAAAGCGACGAGAGTCTCCATAACAGCAGGCGGCGCTAATCTGTATTGTCGCCCAAAAATGAAAACCTGCAGCTGATTGGACGAACGTGTCACGTGGGTCTGGTTTCTCCGGAAATTCAAAGACAGACTGTCATGGCGGCTTGTTCAGAATACGATCTCATATTGTACTAAAATAGTTCACCGAAACGTGTTTCTGAAAACATTTTAAGTGAGAAATAGGCCATGCAGTTGCTGAATCTGTCTTCATTTCAGATCGGCAAAGGTCAGTTTAAAAGATTTTCGTCAGATTTTGAGAGACTCTAGTCACGCTCATTCTGCTCCCCGTTTCCGGGTTAGCACTCTACCAATCAGATGGGTCATTTGAGTCCGACTGCCGGCAGTGCCCGCCCCGCCGATTATACGTGTCAAATCGGCCAAAATGAAGGCCGACAACACGGAACACACCGAACGGACTCGAGTCACTGACCTTGCCAGACTGTCCAACGGCCGATTATCGGCTTGGTGTGTCTCGGGCTTAAATATCCAGGAAAAATAAAAGTATGTCATCAACTAATTATTGTTGCATTGGTGTCAACTTGAAATTCTAAAATATGTCCGTGAATAGAGCAGAAGTGATTGATCCTGTGGAATTTGCATCAGTCAGATGTTGTAAAGGCCGTGCTGAATAAACTAGTTGAACCCAGTGTGTTTCATAACCAATGTAAATATTTAACCAAATCCACTTTGACTGTTTTCTCTGCAAGCACAAAATAGTGTCAGAGTGAATAGCCTCATCCTCATCTGAACCTGAATTCTGGCCATTGTTTTGCCGTGGAAGTTCAAGTCAAACCATCCTCACTCAGAAATGTTCACACCTTTTTGTTTAAGTTAATTTACACATTATCCGAGCCTCTATCATTATTCCCTTTTCGTATTTGTCCTCCTCATTACCAGCATTCACACTCAGAACATTTACCAGCATTCACACTCAGAACATTAAGCTGATCTGGTGTGTGTTGTGGTAACTGTAATTTTAATCCTAAAAGTTTATGGAGGCATGCGGAGATAAGCGATAATCGGTTTCATGCTTCCGCTGTTTGGAAATAAGTCTCCCTCCGTTGTGTGGTTGTTGAGGAACTTTCTCTGCTTAGCCGCCGGGCGTCTTGCTAGTTTGACAGCACGCAAACACACAAACACACCCGGCAGGGGATGTTAAGCAAGAGAGTTGTGGATTAGAGGAGTTGGTGAGTGTGTTTTGTGATTTTGTGCGTCTGTAATGTGCAACCTATTTGTCGCACATTCCTGTGTGTTTGCTGACGACTGTGGGGAATTTGGGAGTCAGCCCTAAACAGGCCACTCTGCATGATAAAGCATTTAGGAGCCTGTCTAAGTAGAATTACTTGGACCCCAGTCTCCATTTTCCCACTCTGTTCCATTTGGTATGCCTGTTTTTCATTCTTCTGAACACTGTCGTCTGTGCTCTGTCAGTCAGTGGGGGAAGAATTCAGATTTTTTTTTTAAGAAGAAGGATCTTTTTAAAGCAAGACTTTGTACCTTATGAAATAAAAAAATAACTTCCTCTTACAAATGACACGAGACAATGAGAAAGTTTGCTGACTGCATTGCTCATGTCTACATGTGCTACTGTTGAATTAAGTACAAGTAACAATTCAACAATGTTAAAAGTAAAGTCAAAAGTATACTGTTACTATAGTAAATATATGTCTTAACAGCAAAAATGTACTCCATAAACCTTTTAGCAGGACTCTTCAATTGTATTGTGGAACGGAGGCGTCACTAACTAACCAAGTTATTATTTGGCTGTAAATTATAACATGACTACAAGGCCAGTCGATATATTTAATGTATAAATCGGAAGATATTGATTCATGTTATAAATGAGATTATTTTCTCCTACAATCCTCAACTAATGCAAATTCTAAAAAAATGTTTTCTTCCATATCAAAACCAGTGCTGTCTGAGATTTGATATCTGACGCAGCCACAGTCCTCTGCTCACTCTGCCGTTTTATTGCATGAGGGACAATAAGCCTCAGTGATATTTGTATGAGTGAATGCACACCAACAGACTGATTTTGTCTGCAGTCTAACAGGTTTCACGCGCTGCCTCTGTGTGTGTGTGTGTTATGTCACCATGGATCTCGCTCGCACTGTTTTCTCCTGATAAGCGCCACGGTTATCAGACACACGTGTAACCAAAAGCTGCTTTTGAGGAAGGATGAACACACAGCACTTTCCTCCTGTCGGTTAAGAGGCCAATCGAAAGACTCAGACAGAGGAATGTTGGCTGAACAGAATGTTTTTGTCCTGCCAGTGTTTTGTTTGACAATTTTACTTCTCATTTCTTACCATGGAGAAGGCCAAACTTAATTTACACAAACACAAACTGAACTGCAAGACAAATATTTCAGTACCCTTGAATGAAAACAAATATGATTTATTTGGCAATTTAGGCCAAAGTGAAAATATTTTCAACACAAGTGGAATGATTTAGACTTTAGATAGACTTGCCTGAATATTAGGTAGATGTACAGGATTTTATCCCAATGGCTGTTTGAAATTGCACATAGGCCACAGAAAGTTGCACTTCAAAAGGACACAGTATTGAAAACGCAGCTCAGTGAAACGGCCCAGGAATGCAGTTGAACCCTTGAAATGGACTAAATATGTGGCTCTAAACTGCCAAACGCACGAAGCCTTGATCTTTAAGCTTTTCATCCCAACAAAGGAGCCTGAAACCTGCTTTAGTCGGGAGAAGGGCCTACCTATTATCAGGCTCATGCCTTGAAGCTTGAGTGTCTTTGTGTTTGTGCATGTACTGGTGTCTGTGTTGGGTTTACCAAGGCAGTGTGCTACTTGACATACAACACTGGAGGTAGTGATCTTATACTGTACCACCTACACAATGCTTTGTTTTCTCATCCCAGCTCTCTCTTGCTGGCAAATCACTTTTGGCACTTTGTTTTGAGACATTTTTGTATAATACAAACGTGTAACATGTACATTAATTTCCTCTCGTGAAATCATTTCAGTACAGCTTTATACATCCACCCCCCTCTAGAATGGCAAATGTGCGTAGCAGCTCGCAGTACCTGACAGCACACAATAAACTACACATACCATAAACACAGCGTTTTTATCTGAAATAAGGATTGCCTCAAACACCATCAGAAAACGTCAATACACTTTTATGAAGTAAAGGGAAAATGAGCACAGGCACTACTTATATTTATTGAATGAGGCTCTTGTTTGGAGTAGGGGTGCAAGATATATCGACTCAATATCGTTATCGCAATATATCAAAAGTGAGTATGGAATATTTTGTTTATTTTGTGGAGCGCAGCATCCCGTCCGTTGGCTGTGTGGCTTAGTTGTGTTTGATTTAGAGCCCGCTTGAAACGCTATAATGATCATTTTTCATTGGCCAGTTACCGTGCCACTTGCACATGTTAGTACACGTCAGCGCACGGGTCCCCTACGTGACAAACCCTATGGACCACGTGACATGTGTGCATATTTCAACAGAGTGACAGTGTAAGTGAAGAAATAGAGAGACAACAAAACGGAACGAATCATGTTGTACCAGTCCAATATGACAGTCAGTTGAAATAAACCTTGTGTTGTAAGAAAACTTGTTTAATTTGTTATGAATCTATTTTGATGCGTTTTCCCGTAACTTTTGTAATTTTACATATGTTTAAAAATATCGAAATTAATATCGATATCGCAGTATTCATAATCGATATCGCAATATCACATTTTGTCAATATCGTGCAACCCTAGTTTGGAGTACTATCTAGTTAGCTAAATTGATCATAACATGAGATGACATTATAATCTGTTTCCTTTAGGAGACATCAGTAATAGATTGATCACGTTGTACCTTTTGCATTGTGGTAATTAATCAAAGCAGCACATCATAATGTCGGGGGAAAACAGAAAACAACACCGGTGTGTTTCCAGTTGGAAGCAAACTTACTTGACTTTACATGACTTACCACCCCTGCTAATCACTTTCTTGGGGGAAACTGCTTTTATAAAATATATATTTTTTTAAAGTATTAAAAACAGTCAAATGTAAGCTATGAAAGCACTGAGCATTGGACATCAAATTGACATTTAAATGTACTTTTACATTGTGTAGTTAAATACTTACATAAGGCAGCAAGTTCTGGAAACACCACCTGCGTTTTCATCTGCTCTTCATAGTATTACACCATTTATATGGAGACAACCATTAAATGTACTGGGAAGTCTGAGGGTAATATATTCTGTCTGCAACAGTTGTCTGACAGAAGCAATTAAAAAATGAAATACTGCAGTGTTATTGTGCAGGTTTGCAAGTGAGATTGAGTATGACATTTTATCTGAGTGTCCATCTAATTTCAAAATAATATGGACAATATAGTGTCCATAGCTAAAAATCCCACAACGCATCTCTTCACCATCTGCTCCTGAGGGTTGAATGCCTCATTACACATAAAATGATAAGTGTCTGTACTGAGTGTTTATGATGTAGGGAATAGTGTATAAGTGAATGTGACAGCGTGATTTCAGTCCCAGTTTATCAGTGACTTAAGGCCGTGTTATGCTTCTGCGTCGAATCGATGGCGTACCCCCGCAGACCCCTCTGCGTCTACGCCCGACCCTACGCTGTAGCCTGATACGGACCTCTCGAAAAATGTAACTATACGTCGCAGCGACCCACGTCGCTCGGCCGTGGCTTGGTAGCGTTGCATTTCCCCCGACTCATTTCCTGGTTCTCCTTCTCCATAAACAACATAAAATCAAGGAGAGGGTTAACTTTTCCTGCTCCAGATTTTCCACCGTGGTCAGAAAGCACAGGGGAGACACTTTGTTTCTCTCACTAGGACTCCAGAGTCGGTACTCGCTCCGAAGCTAATCGCCGTCACTCTCTCACTTCTCCCTCGCTCTATCACCCACACACACACACACACACACACACACACACACACACACGCCGGCTTGACGCACACACCAGCGCACAAGTATAAACACCAGGCCACTTACGTAGGCTACGGCGAAAGCTCTGCGTGGAGCCTCCGCAAAACCATAAAACAAGCTTTAGAGTTACATTACGACGCCATGAGACCTCAAGTTAAATTGAAATATGAAGATGTGGAGTAAACATGTTGCTCTAGCATCATGTAGACAAATACAACCGTAACCAGGCACACCCTGTGGACACCGATACAGTACAGTGCAAACAGAGTGTCAGGACAATGATTGTGTTTTTCATTGCTTTTGCTTCTAAACACCAGCACACTGGATTTCAAATGAGATCAATGAAATTTGCCTCTTTGACTGCCATCGTCCTATTGGCAAATAGGATGGCATTCACCGAGGGCAGTGGCCGATGTTTATGTGTTGTTGTTTTTTGCGTTCGACACGGACAACAGTCTGCTAGCATATGCTGCTACTGCAGCTGCTGGGGAAGACGCCACTGCCTGGACACGATGCTGACATGACGTATGATCGAAGAAGTCAAAGCGCACATGTGGTTTCTTTACAGTAAAAGAAAATGTCGGCCCTGTGGGAGTATAAAGATCAGCGACATAAACTATGTCGCTGATCTTTATTTAGTCCTTGATATACTAGACGGACAGTGCCAAAGCTAAAGGGATTACTAACAAGGTGATGGAGTTTGTGTGATGGATCACATTAGATGACCAGCCGTTTAGAAGCCTACACCAGCCCGTCCGCAACATTTTGCTGACGTCTGTCTCCCCGAAACCTACAACGTCGTGGCCACACTGATATTGCCAAATTGCTATTTTAAACATCGGTATCAGCCAGAATTTCACTATCGATGCATCCTTATTTTTTTTGTTTTATTTTTTATTTTTTGGGGGCATTTTTAGGCCTTTATTGACAGGACAGCTGAAAACATGAAAGGGGAGAGAGAGAGGGGGAATGACATGCAGCAAATGGCCGCAGGTCAGAGTCGAACACGGGCCCACTGCATCGAGGAGTAAACCTCTATATATGGGCGCCCGCTCTACCAACTGAGGTATCCGGGCGCCCGTGCATCCTTATTGTTAACGCAACAAAAACTTGTGGCTGTCGTGTTGCTAAGACCAATACAGTGCACCACATAGAGAGGATCCTGTTGTTTATTTTTTGCTGCATCAGACACCTGACTATTATCTGCCGAATCTTGGCTTTCAGTGACTCTCTGTCCTTTTCGTGTTTTCAGCTTTTTCTTTTGAGTTTGTGAAATCTTGTACTCTGTTGGATATGCTAACACTGCCAACTGTGTCTGTGTTGCTGGTCTAAGACCTATCCAACAACAACCAAACAAGATCCGCATCACTGCGTGGCCTTTCCGCCTCCCCCATATGATGATGCCGTAATGGATCATTGTCCGACTCGTATTAACCTTTGCTGTGTTTTCCTTTCGTATTGCTGCATATGTTGTTGTTGTAATGACTTCCCTGATATGTGGGTGTTAACCTCACCTTGATAGTCAGGTCATCAGGGGTTATGGCACTAGAATGTCCTTCATGTTATTGACAACCCATTTTCAAACAAACTGTAGGGTTTAGGCATGCACACGGGGTTGCAGGACAGACAGACTGATGATAAATACTGCATTTTGCTTGTCTGATTTCCTTTGTTCAAAGTGAAAGGTTTCAATATTGCAGCTGAAAATATCTATTGCCACTGTTGCGTAGCTCTCTGTAATACAACATGCTCTTTGCCCTCCCACACTGATGGCGCCTGACTGCAATAAATTCATTTAAGATGCCTGTCATGGTAAGAAAGGAAGGTCAAGGCACAGAGCAGGAACTAGACACTATGATTTGTGTTTACTCTGATCTTTGCCCAATCAGCACCCTGTCTTGCTTGCATCAAATGTATCCTTTAAACCGCTTAACAATACAAAGTATCAACAAATCTACTTTGGCTTTCTGGTATATTCACAGTAAGTGAGAAGAGGTGACACAGACATGAGCAGCTCATCAGATCTGCCAAGACTTTCAGTGAATGAGCAATGATCACTGCTAATATCCCATACCCCAGGGTGACATTCAGGGTGACAGTTGGATTATATGCAGTTTTGTATTTATTCTCAGAATTTATTTCTCTGTGTTTTTCTCCTTTTTCCCCCTCACTTAATAGCAAAATGTTTGTTTTTTTCCCTGTTGCTGTCTGGCCACAAACCTGTGTCCAAACCCGTAAGTGAAAGTTGAATAGACAGATGTTGAGTCATGCCTTCATGTTCAAAGAAAGAGAAGCCGAGCGGTAATATTTATCATAGCTGTGTCTTGTATTCCTCTCTGCTCGGTGGGTATCAGCCTTTGCCCGTGGCGCTGACGGCCTCCTGAAAGATTCATAGCCAGTGAAACTTCTCAGGTCAGCGTGACAGATTGGATTTTCATCACGAGCCGCCCTGGATGATTGTATGCTTTTCTTACTTCACCACCAGTTCCTTGTTTGTATTTTTGTCTGGTCCCTTTCTTTCTGTACGTCATCTTTCGTCTGGTATTTGGCCTATGTGAATACATACGGTTTATTTTCCTTTTTCCCTTTGTTCTCTCCTTCTTCCGATTCTAATAGAAATCCTGCCGTCCTCAGCTCATTAGTAAATCAGACCTCGATCCTGCATGCATCCATATTTGTTTGCGTTCAAGCTTCAAGCTCATAAGTAAACATGAGGTATAGCTGTGTGTGTGGCCTGTGTGCCCTCTCCTCTCTCTTTTCTCCTGAGCTCTATTTTTTCTCCTTCTTCCCCTTTTTCACTGTTAGTCCAGTAGCCAAATGTGAAGCTGTCCAGGGCAGGATGAATGGCCCGGTGTCACCAGCTCTATCTGTCCACCGGGCTGGATTTATCTTCCTCGTGTCAGCCTGAAAGGTCGCACAATCAAGTCCAAACAATTGTGGGCCCACCATCATCTAGAGGACAGAGGGAATTGTACCCCTGGGAATTCTTTTGAGACGTTACTGAATGTAAACAGGGTGCTTCTGCAGTGCAACAACTTCATGATTGTCACAATGGATGGAAAAAATGCCTGACAATTCTATATCTGACTTTCAAGTCGCACCACGCAGGATGTTTACATCCAAATACACCCGCCTTATCAGAAAGTGGAGCCACAGAAGGGAGCTTTACCTAGTTGAGGCACTGCAGATTGGGCCTATACAGTCTCTTCAAGATGTGATTATTGTGCCTCAAATAACTGAATCTAGCAGCTTTTTAAAAATACTGCACTACACATTACTACCATTGTGTGAAAGAAAAGGGAATTACCTATTTGTGGACACACAATCTAAACACAGTTCTTTGTAACCTTTTTTTCCTGGATTGAGGCTGTACATTAACATAAGTGCTGCTCATATGATGCTATGGCTTGCTACCATCAAGCTCCGTAACTCAATTGGTTAGTTTGAGGTATTAGATTAGAAATGGTTCTGTTTTGGCAACCTTAAAATAGGTTGGTTTGGTCAGAGCGATATCGCCTGGGGCTAAATGCTGCCTAAGAAGAAAAGGTTTAGGAAATGCCCTGACCTCTGGAGTTACAAGGAAGTTTGTTTGTGGAGATTGAGTCTTGATTTTTGGGTTCTGAATCTGACACCGTATCCTAAACAGCAGTGAACAAATACTCCACTGGCCCTACAAACATTAGCCTACATCTTTTGCTTCTTGTCCCTTTATTACAAAGCATCATAATTCATCATGGGAGTGCTGTGTGCATTCCTGGCTGTTGAAGGTCAACATTTTCCAGCTGCCTGTCACTTCACTTCATAATCTACATTGTCCAAGTAGATTGTTTAATAATACCTTTTTTGCTGGTAACTTTTATGTAGATAACTTCCTTCATTGTGCCTCCACCAGGACAGAAGGTATTTACACCGTAAGGAATAACCAACCTTTAAACATTCGATGAATCAATTTCTACAGCTTACAGGAGAGCAACCATGTGATATATTCAGAGTGACAAGTGGAATTGAATTTCTTATTTGCGGTATGCCTTTTCTCACAGTTGCACTTGTCTTGGTAGGAAACACTATTTACATACTGCATGCTTTTCTACTGTAAACCAGTTTTTCAAGCTCATGTACTTGTGTCATCCGTCATGGTCGGCCAAGTACTGTAAAGGTGGAACCGGGCTTGAATTTAGAGCTGATTCAAAGTCTGTGTGATGAATGGGCTGTAACCTTTCCAGCCCATGCTGTTAGCTGCTGGTGGGGGAGTTCAGACTGTACTTAGCATGACTCATGGTCTGGTTTGGTGTCTGCCAGCGGACAAACACAATGGCCTCTGTACACAATAGTCCAGTCTCTCTTCTGCTGGAATGCAAAACATGCTTCAACGGTTTCCGATACTGTATATCGGAGTATTGTGTTACTCGGCAAGCAGGCAAGGTGCACTCCACAACACACCCCCAACCTACATTACATGTGCAAACACAAACACACAGACAGACAGCATCCTTTTTTCAGAGATACTAAATATGATGCTGGCACAGAACCAAATACAAGTGTTTTATCTGGAAGCTATTGGCAATATCAGTCAGTCAAGTTGTGTTTTAGTAGTTTGTTTGCTTTTGCACATTTCCATATAAATAAACGGGTATTTATTATATTATTTTCTAATAAGGCATGCTTTAGAAATGATTCACCCTTCATAGATCAGTTATAAGTCATCACTACAAACAATTGTTGGGTTGCAACAATGAAAAGTCTCTGTGGCTGGTGTTTATCCTACTTCAACATTACACTTTATTTTTCTTTTTAGCTCTCTAGTTGATCAGATAGATAGACCGCTCCAATAGACCGGTTGACTTTCTGGAAAGGTGCTCACAAACATCTGGACAAAAATCCGTTCATCAACAACTTTTGTAACTTTAAGGAGTTGTTGTAAAAATATTTATTATTAAATATGACTTTTGCTGTGGCTTATTAAAAAGTGAGAAGCTTGCAACCCTTATTGTTAATGACTTAACATTTGTTATTGCAGAGTTGAAGGCTCAGAGAGATTTTTCACAATTTGGGAACACAAAGTGGTTCTTATTAGAATAGAATAGAATAAATCTTTATTGTCCACCAGGGTAGAAATTTTTCTTTGGCTCACCAGACATACAAGATAAACATACAGACAACATCTCAGACATGACAGTTGAGTATAAAAAATTAATTATTATTAATGGCTTAAAGGTGCTGTAGGTAGGATTGGGAAGATCCAGGACTTAGCTAAACAATTTGAACATCAACAACTTCTCAGTCCCTCCCCCCTTTCTGCTAAAGCCCAAAACGGTCTCCTAAGCCCCTCCCCCCACAAGGGAGAATGAATGCGTGTGCATGAGCAGTGATTGACACACAGTTAGACACCCCCCCTGGCCCTGATTGGTACATCTGAACAGGGAGCTGTGGATTTTTGCAAATTGCTCTACAGGCTGTAGGTGGTGCCAGAGGAGGATTTTTTTTTTTAAATGACCTGCTTCATGTAGTTCTACTCGAACATAAGGTCAGTTTCAGCAACTATGACAGAAAGTTAGTTTTATAAGTCTAACCTACTGCACCTTTAACTCGTCCATAAAGCAAATTCTTATATAGTAAATAGAAAGAGTGTTTGAAATAAATGTCATGAAATAGACCTTGGTAATGAGCATGAGCAGGTATGGCCCACGGCTGAACAGGGAAGGAAAAGATTGCCACCCATTAAAAGAAAATACAAGGGAAAACACATCACAGTAGAGACAGTCAAGAAAATTGATGAAGCAAAGAACTAGAATGTCACTCTTTTTGAAATATCAGTTTTTTATTACTTTTCATTTGAAAAGAAAATGATTTAAACGGGAAGAGTACGTGAGGCAGAGCAGTGCTTCTGATGTCAGTGCCCGGAAGTCGAGCTCCTCTGGGACCTGTGGCACATTCATGAACATTAGCGTAATTATTGTGGCGATACAGCCTAAAGAAGCAGCCAATCACATGCTGACTATCAGGCTTATCCTTGTGTGTTCCAGACTTTCTGTTCTCACCCCATCTCTTGGAGGATTAAAAGGATACGTCTTGGTGTTTCAGTAACGCTGCGGAGTAACAAGCTTGCCTGAAATACACACAATAGGTGGCACTCCTAGCCATCTTTATCGCAAGTCCACCCTCCTCCCACTCACTCAGAGTTAATGGGAGGCCTGTCCTTGTTGAGAAAGTGTTCACCCTCTACTTTGATGCTTCTCCTCCCTCCGTTTAGGTGGGGATTCAGCATTTCTTTCTGGGCAGGAGGGCGGAGGATGAAACAGTGAGGGATGCTTCGCAGCGGTTGTGTATCTATGATGCTGTCATCCTCCTAACCACGCCATGAAAATCCATGACTGCCTCAGTGGAGAATGATTTCTAATGGGGATCGATTGGCCCTCAAGATCAGTTACATAATGTTACAGTGCATGTGCTGTTATACAACCGAATCCTTGTACGGGAGCTACGTTGATATACTGCCAGTCTTTTGTCAGAAGGATGATTTTGTGGACGAGACAAACTTGCGAGTCACTAGCTGCTGTGTTATTTTAAAGTCTGGATTATTATTTCCTGCAGGCATCAGGGATGTTGTGACATGTCTAAGTGTTGGTTCAGGACATGCTGTGAGCTGTTCGAGAGAGAGGTGCTTTCAATTAATCTGGCCATGTTTTCCAACCAGCTTCCTCATTTGCATGCAAAGCTCTGCCGCTCTCTCTCACTTCAAGCTTAGAACTGCCATCTTTCCAACTGATGCTTCAAAAAGCAGATAAAGAGCTTTAGTCTTGGAAAATTAAGAGGGTGCAATCAGCTGTCTGTGGTTATATAGATATGTTACAGGTGTGTGAATCTCTTAGTGTCTCTAAGTCAGCATTGGCTTTCACTTTTTAGACTAGAGCGTGAACGTTCTGTGCAGGGTAGCAATGCATAATAACACAGTAACTTTACAACATCATAACTAACTGTTCAGTATAGATAAAGGGAAATATATTTCTTTCAAATCTGTTTTTGCAATCAAGTTTAGCTCAAAGAGCTTGGGTTTGGCCTGAGGACATGCCTGAATGCACATTCTTTTGCTTTGCACTCTTTGTTCCCCCCCAATGCCCTGATGAGCGGTTGGGCTTCTTCCAAGGATATCTAATTGAACTAATTCCACCGCTCAATCTCTTGCTTTCCCTATTTTCTCTGTCTCTCCCTCCTCCTCTCACATACTCACCCTCCATCCCTTTTTCTTCTCTTTACTCTGCTGAGCAAGATAAGCCACAGCAGGGCGCAGGGTCGTTGAAGTCTGTGAATTGACGGCAGCCATTTCTGTCCACCGCTGGAGAAAAGCAGTTAATTTGTCCAGACCCACAGTATAATTTTCCCAGAGTCTCACGCGGAGAGCCAGCATTCTCATGAATAACAAACAGAGCTTTGCTCAGGGGTGGGAGTTCACTCTGACGCTCTTCCTCTCTGCTTTCTCACCTTAGATCCTCAGGCTGCTCCTGAAAGCCCCACAGAGTTTATTGCAAATTTCTGGGGTGATCCTCTCATCGGGCTAGACTTAAGAAAAGGGAGCAGCGGGATGAGCATGCTGTGAATCTACCTGCTACAATAGAGCAACAGACACAACAAAGATGCAGGCTTTTTCGCCTCAGGGGCAGTGTAGATGAGCCCTGATTTATTCTTCTCACAGGAGGAAGTTGGCATGCACAAACCTTTATTTAAAAGTCTATTTTCCCCCTGCTGCTGTCATCACACACCTATAATATGTTCCAAGGCAGTGATGCTGGCTGATATCTGAAGTCCTCAGTCATATTTGTCATTCTTATCTTCTTTGTGTTGCCTTATCCAGGTTAAGGGCTTATCCAGAGCTCTAATAGCCCTCAGGGAACAGAGTGGCTTTCCTAATCTGAAATCCCCACAGCTTCATTTTTTGGTTTTTAAAGGACGAAATCTGGCAAATAACCAGAGACGTGCAGGCACGCAGAGGAGGGGGGCGGGTGGGCAGGCAGCGATAACTATCCACATCCCCTTTCTTATTTGTATGTAAATACGGGGATGCAGTGATGCGTTGAATCAGCCCTTTAGAGATAGCTAGAAGGGAATGGAGAAGGGAAATGTTATTGTTGCATTGAGCTCGTCCACTGACTGTGTGTGTGCTGGTGCACCGGGTGGGGTGGAGTGGTGAGGAATGCACTAATCACGCAACTGTGCTGCCCTGCCCTTGCCAGCCACATTGCCTATTGTCTGCACTTGCTAAAAAACTAGCAAGGTTTCAACCATTTCTCTCTCGCTCTCCATACAAGACACAGCGACATAAAGCGAGAAAGCTGCTATAGCAGTGGGACATGTTTATTGTCTTGGTCTTCCAGGAAGAGCTGAACCCGCCCTATCTTCCCAATCCTGCCTTCTTCTCTCGCTATGACGGGAATGTTGTGACACAATCAGTAAACCAGGCCGAACTGTTCCACAGAGAACAAAAGCTCGTATTCACAGTGTCTTCTCATTACTCTCTCTCCGCCTCCATAACTCCTCACCTGTCCCAAATTTTGTCACAACGTGTCGTCTTCCTCCTGCAGGTATGCAAACAGAAGTGTTTCGTAAGTTCTTTGTGTTGACATAAAAGTATTTAATGACACAATGAACTCAACAGTTAAGCCAAAAACTGCACAGGAGCTGCGTGCCTTGCATAGCAGAGAGATTTATTTATTCTGAGCTGATGCATAAGACGTAATGTTTCCTAGAACATGCTGTGCTCTACTTTCTTGCAGTAAAACTATATTGCAGCTCTGGTGATTTGATTTAATGTTGTAAGCAGTTGCATTCTAACAAAAATAAATCTTGGACTACACATGGTTTGATGGTTTGCCCCGAAGCACAGTAAATTTTTCATTAAGGTTTTGTTATTTTCCTCCAGTGTATTTTTCAGATTATTTTCCATTTGGTAATGAATGATTGACAGCAGAAAGCAGACAGTAGAGCTTTGAGGCACTCACATATCTGAATGTCTTGCTGAAGGCAAGGCCATCAAATTGACTTATTGCTTTTTTTGTAAAAAGGTTAATTATGTTTGTGTTGTTTTGCACATTTTGTTCATGAACAAGCGAGTCAACCACTGCTGAATTTTGCATATTATGTCTTTTCACTTGAAAAATTACTATTATGATAAATGTGAATGTATTTACCTAACTTTTCTAATTTTCCAAGAGTTTTGCTGCACATAGAGAGTTCAGTAAAATTACACATTAAAGGCACAATTTGTTTTCCATCTGCTACCTGAAGTGCTGCCCTGCTGCTAAAATTCAAAGCACTAGATTTTGGAACTGCTGTCACACAGATTGATTGACTGGTGACAATGACATTGAGATTAATGCACTCGCTAATAATAGGCGACAACTAAATCTAAGAATTTATTCAAGATTTTTGATGCTGTTTGTTAACATCAGCATTGTGTGATAACACACACGTATAATTGGATTGCAATTCAGAACCCGTGAGTTATTTTCTCAATTATCAGGACCTGATTGTGAGTGATTGGGCTATTTTTCTCTACTTTTCCCAACTTGTAAAAACTCAAATGTTTTTTGTTTTTCTGAAAGTGTGACATGCCCCTCTGGTTAGTTACTGAAGCGAATGTACGATGTGAACAATCAGTCGCCTGCTGAGCTGAATCCTGATGTATTTCATCTCATTATCAATGTAGTTAAATGGCGGTTTAAACAATCGCCTCACTCATTAAATACCGGGCCCTTGCTGTGTGATGTAGCGCCGCTGCTCGTTTTCCCTAAAGCTTAATAACCCTATTATATTTAAAGTGTAATCATTTCTTCTGACGTTGGTAGAGGTGGGGTGCCTTCATTTTATGCCAGCCAACCATTTACCGAATCATGGTCAAACAATTGGTCAAAGAACCAATTACTGTTGTCATCAAAGTACCAGATCTTCTTTTTTTTTTTTTTTTTTTTTCTTTCTCCCGGTTTGCCCATTTCATGGTTCATATCTACCAGACAACCCTATCCCTCTGAAACAAGACAGTCAGTGTGTCGACTGGATTAAGAGATGTCAGGGTTGGAGAAAACACCAGTCAAAACACAAAACACCCCGGATTGTTCCACATGTCAAAGCAAGCTGACAGCCTCTGAGCCGCTCGCATGATGATCAAAGCTCTGTGTATCACATGCTGCACCGGGTCCAGTTCCCTGTCCTCCTTTCAACAGATTGTTACCAAGATGTATTAGCTTACAGCCGGGACAGTGTCAGGTAACTGAGGATTCACATTTGAGTTGGTCTTGATTGATGCATTGAGGTGATTACAATTTTATTTGAGTGTAACAGCATGTAGCCAATCTGTATCTTGACTATTTCAACCATTGTAATGCAAAATTGTAATGATAAGAATAATCCAGAATAGGTACAGTATGTTGTGTTCTTCATTTATGTCACAATGTTTCATCATCTGAATCAGCATTTCAAGAGGGGTGTTGGTCTGATGCAGTGCAGCATGCCCTGACAGGATGCTTAGGTGTGTTCGCATGCATGTCAGCAAGTGAATTGTACACATCTAAATGGCGTAATACTGTCTTTTGTGTCTTAAACACAGACCTGCTGTCACTTGAGGCAAATGCCACAAAAGTATTGAATAACTAATGAACTAACTGTGTTTTAAAGCACACAGAGGACTTATGCTGCCTTAAAGCTTAGTCGGGCCCAAAAAATCAAGCCCGACCCTACCCGAGCCCGTGCATGTTGTGTCTGAGCCCGGCCCGGCCCGGACACATTAACTGTAATTATGAGCCTGACAATTTTTTTAATACGTGGGCCATTATAATTGACGTTCTCAACTACAATTCCGAGTTGTTTGAACTGCAGAAATCTGTTTAGAAGGGGTATGCTTGGAGAAGTAACAAAAGAGGACATTGAAGGCTGACTATCATCTTTTCCGCCATGGCAAGCCTGCTTCATGTGTCTGTTCTTCGTCCCTGTTTTTTTGCTGTCATAGGCGAGCAGCGCGCCGCACTTAATGCACTCGACAAAGCCAACACATATGTTGTCACTGCCCACGACTTCTTTAAAATGGTTCCATACCTCCGACTTTCCTCCAAACTTGCTCAAAGTTAATTCTCCTGTTTTTATTTTTTTCTTTACATCTTCAAGCTCCATGTTGCACTTAAGCTACATAGCACAACACAGCAGGCCCGGTGTGATGCGTGCGAGTGGAGGAGACGCTGCGCATGATTATGGCATAGATTTCTCCACACCCAATTAGGCTAATAAAGTAGCCTAATGATAAAAAAAAAACACAAGTGCTTGATCAAGGGCCCGGCCCGGCCCGAGGATAGTGGCGGGAAATATCGGCCCAACCCGGCCCGTGGGTCCGTGGGGCAGAGAATCTAAACTCTATACTGCCTGCATCTCATTATCGCTTCCAAGTTGCCTATCACTGGATTTAACCAGCACCTTCATTTTAAGCTCCAAATGAAAGTAGCCTACTTATTTTGATTTTTCAGGTTCATTTGAGTTAAGTGGTTGGTTTTAGAGCAAACACCAATACCGAAAATATTGAGAGGCATCCAACCAGTGCCGTAGCGTGGCAGTGTTTCACTATTATTTTACTTTCTCTAGAAAGTTGCTCCAATAAAGACAGTCAGAGTAACTGGGGCATTGTGTCTGGAAATGCATGGCACTTTTGGATTTGTAAACGTTGTTTTAATGCTTCGAGCAGCAAAAACAATTCAACACATCCATTGTATTGCTATAGCGACTGAAGTAACTCAATGTTTATTTATATAGCATTTTCTGTGCTTTAAAATAAAGCCATTAAGCACAAAATATCAAAACAGGCAGGATACAGGAACAGATACATTATGAAACTAAGATTAATACAGGTATAACATACAGTGTCAGCAGCAGATATTGTAAATTCTGAGCAAGTAAAACCAAAACCACTTGCATGGCTACAGGCTGGCTCTTCAGTACAATGCACAAAAGACTACACAAATTAAAACTTAAAGCATTTGGTGTCTTTGATGGCTTTTTAAAGCATAGTGGCCGTCCAACAATGTCAAGATGAATACTTAAACTTTTTGCAAGAGTCTAACATACAAAAATAGTCATTTAGCTTTGCTGTTTAGGAGTTAACTTGACACCAAAGTAACCCAGAAAAAAGACAGTAGTGGGGCCACTCCCTGAGGTGGACAGTGGAGGGTGAACAGGTATTTAAAAGCAGTTCTATAACACTCATATATGAGAACAGCTGTTTGTCTTTCCACTTCCCTGCAGAGCTCAACTTTATGGTCTGTTACAGGACCAATTTAATCTGTTGTTTTACAGCATCTGTAAATACACAAAGCCATTAACAGAGTATATTTCTGTAATGTGGAACGCAAACACATAAAGTACAAGAAACACAATAGCATGTTGGTGAACCAAAACCCTCTGTAACCCGCCAAATCTTTCTTTGTCTATTCAACGCCACAAATGCACCCAAGGAAGACTCCAAAGACAACTTAAGTAGACAAAGAATGGTAAAAACTTTGTGCAGCACAAATCCAAATGGGATCTTTCTGCTTTGTTTGGCGAACTGCAGTAGGTCCTGCAGTAAAACAGTTAAAAGGACAGTAGGCACATGATACAAAGAGAAATATGATGCAATGGTTTTATGTAGAGATGCACTGATTACAACTTTCTAGGCCGATTCCGATTCTCATTGAGTTAGGCCAGCCGATACCAATTTTAGCCGATTCCGATTTCATTTTTCCTAACCACTTTACAGCACACAAATATTTATTTTCTATCTTTTCTTTAATAGAACATTTTGCATAGAACATAGAACATTTTTTGAACAGATAATTGATCACTATAAAATAGAACTATATAAATTACTCCTGGTGTGGGAAATTCACACACATCTAAAGTGCAATGTTAGAACCATTTCCTTCTTTTCACATCCAATATCCAACTAAAACAAATGTGATTTTGGTTTTTGGTGTCGTCCCTCCACGCCCTACTTTTTCCTTGCAGGTATTGCATATTGCAAACTTGTTATCTTCTGCACACACGCTGAAGAATTTGAAAACAGCTGACATGTTGCAGGTTAATTCACGAGGTTCCCTACATGTGCAAGAATAGCGCGGACACGCGCTTCACACCGCGAGTGGGTACGCGCGACACATGGCGGAAAAGTTGAGAGAAAGGAAAAAGAGACTGTGCTGTCACGTCCGTGTGCTTGCTTCTTTGAGAACTGTAACTCGTATAACTTATGTTGTCAGTTAATTGTAGCATTGACCGGCATGAAATCGGCATATGTCAGACTGACCGGCCGATCACCGGTCATGGCCGAGCACATGAAAACCGGCCAATTCCGGTCACCGGCCGGTCTATCGGTGCATCTCTAGTTTTATGTGACACCAGTAATTGGCTTTGCATGACTATTCTAATAATAGCTTCTACCTTTACTCTATTATAATCTCAAAGTACATTGTGGTCAATTTAAATTACGGGTTAACGGTAACGGGTTCTGTAACAAAATCTAATCACTGGCTAAATGTTTGACGTTTAAAAGATGTGTGACAACAAAGCCTCTATGAAGCCAGCAGTAATTGAACATTAATTACTAAAAGCACACCAACATACAGACCAAGTATTTCTAGACGTAGAGAACAATAAGTGACGTCAATGTGATTCTGGAAAAGTCCTGTCAGTGTTTACTTTGATTACGTGCTTTGCTGGATGTGAACACACATTATCAGATCACTTTCTTCGGAACTTGTTGTTTAGTTGCAGTCATTATTAGAAAGGAAGTCTATTTGAAATTACTGTAATTTGTGTAATGGTTGCAAGTTATTTTTTTCACATTTACTGCTTCATTTGCTTGTTCTTATACCAAGCATGTTGGGATATGCAGTTGACTTAAACCAAGACATCAAGGGTTGTTTCGGTTTCTACAGTCCAAATTTGATTTTGTCTGCGGGGAAATCCATTTAACCACTGTTTTATGGTTGGAATTGCACTGTTGATGACTTGTGAAAGTTTGCCTTGAGGAGAGCAGATGGCAGCTTAAAGTTTCCTCAGTGTGTTCTTGCCCTTGAGGGATGAGGAAGGAGGGCTTGTGCAAAGTCAGCCTTCATGGAAAAACAGACCCCTGCCCCCCTGCCCCAAAAAGATAAGGGCACGTTTTGACCCCATTAATGCCGGGTGGAGAGAGAGAGCGGGAGGGAGAGAGAGAGAGAGGAGAAAGAGAGACACAGAGACAGAGAGGGCTACAGGCATGCAGCAGTAAGAGGCAAACCATTGTTACTTCAAGTGGAAATTACATAACATAATCAAAGGCTGTAGACACACACACACACACACACACACACACTCTGTTTCCCCATTCCAGCTTCTTCTGCCTTTATCAAACCCCCCCCCCCCCTCATTGTTGAAGAGCTTCCAGTAATGGTGTTTATTTTGGGCAGGAAGCTTTTGCTGTCTCCCACTTCCAGACGTCATAGGAATTCTAAGCAGGTTTTGAGTCAACAAATTTAAATTTACTCAAAAGATGTCAGTGTGCATACTAAAGTCACAATTCTTTTGTAATAGGTGAAGCTTCTGCTGGACAAAATTAAAACAAATTGTGGGCTGTGGTGAGACCACTCCAGGAACATCAGAGCACAAAAACTAACTAAAAATGAAAGCACAAAATCTTATGAACAACATTTAGCCTTACTCCCTTTAATGTTTTAATTGGCAGTAGCTTTCCAAAGTCACCATTGAATGGCGTCATGTACATGTTTCCTGTTTGTGCAAAACCATAAAATATGTGAATTCCTTCACACTAAGCAGTAATTGTTTTTCAAAATCTTTTATTTCAGTCTTTAGGTTAAAATAAATAATAAAAACTGAAAACAGAAATGTAGCCAAGTGCTTGCATAACCATAAAAAAGGAATCCGTGTGAGAAAGTTTTTTTCTGGAAAGATTACATCATTTGATACAGGAAATGGCCAGTTTGATGTTTTGTACATTGCTTTAAACCGTTTCTCAGGGAACTCAGGGTTAGGGTTAGATTGTCCGTGTTAGACACATTCTCACTGAAAATACTCTGTTTAGTTTAGATGAGGGTTGGCGCCTGGGTAGAGCATGCAGCAGACAGGACATGGCACGAATTACACCGCGGTTACGTAGCTGGTTTAAAATTTGGTCAAAAACAACCAAGTCTCTTGCTGTTCCTTGCATTTGTCTGACAATTTCGGCGCTAGCCCTTACCGACAGAATTTCGCGAATCTCATCATCTCTCCAGTTAAACAGTTTCGTTGGCGTCTTCGAGTACATCACTCTACTTCTTCACCCTCGGATGTTTGTTTACTTCTGGTTTCACGCGAACCGATAGAAACGTCATCAAGACGCCCACTAGTTCGCTGTGAATTCTTCGGACAATGAGCGGCTCTATTCAAACATGGGCTCAATAGGACGTTACACAGACTTTGTACTAAGGAGCTGGCTGGGTAAATACCATTTTAATGTCCAGTCCAACTGATTCGGACAGTTTCGTTTCTCGCATACAGCTCCTCGAGGTAATGTCTAGATTATTTCAGGTTTGCAGTGCATGTGTGAAAGGGGCTATATACTACACATATACTGTACATGACAGGCCCATAGTGGGAGAAGAGACAAGAGATACTAAGAGAGAATGAAGCAGATAATAGCAGATAAAACATGATGTAAAACAGTTATGAAAACCTATCCTGAAAACCGCAAAAACCAATATATACCAGGAAAATGTATGTAGTTTGGGATTTAACAGATTTTAATGGAGTTCACACCATATGTGCCGCCGCAGGGCTACTTTATCAGCCCTTTTATCATCCCTAACCAACAAACCGAGCATCAGAACACAGAAGATGAGCGAACAGGTTTGTTTTGTGTTATATCTGGAGCTGGTTTCTGTAAATGCCAGTCTTGGCAAAACATCCTTTGTTTGTCCTCAGCCTAGGGGTATGGCATGCAGAGCAAGCCCAACAGTGCACAAGTAAAGTAACTCACTTTCATCTCTGCAGTATCTATGTTGTCTTGTGTTTTGATATGTGTCTGTTGAAGTAAGATAAGACTGTACCTGCCAGTGAAATGAGACTGGTTTCTAAGTCTGTTTATTGTGAGGCCTTAGATAATATCTCTTCACTTATTGAACACTGGTTCTGTTCAGGGACCGGCAGCCTGTCTTGTCATATTAATCTCACACAACAAATTACTCTCAAAGTCAACACTACAGTATCTTCTAGGTTTAGATCTCTTGGCCTGGAGGACGTACTTAATATTTTTACTCTACTCACATGAACATCTGAAATAGGAGCGCAAGTCCGATTTGGCCCGAGTGGTCAGTGGCCACACAAGTTAAATTGTTCCACCAGATGCAATTTTCATGTTCGGCAGCTGCACGGGGGGGTTATTTTCCTAAGTGTCTGCTACTCATCTCTCCTGGCAAGAAGAGCCGACTCTGGAGAGAATGTGGTGTAACCTGCCAAAGCAAACCCACAGAAACTTGATGAGTGTCCCACTGCCGTGGCTCTGGGGATCAACTCGCAGTTCATTGAAATTCCTCTGATATTGGAACCTGGCTCACTGTTGACTCATTATCCTTTCCTCCAGAAGTAGAGACTCGCACTCACACGCACCATCACTACTGTCGCTCTTATTCATTTTCATATTTAAAAAAAAAACTTCTGCCCTTGTTCTTGGGTGTTAATTCTCATGTCTTTTTGTTGCTTTTGTCCTGCAAATGGTTATTCTCAACTCACAGGAATCCTGCCAAAGTCCTGTTGCTCTGAGTGCTAGTTAGTGAGCTTTCAAATCATATTCTACTGCTCCACTTAGTAATGAACTATATGTGGTTGTTTTCGGCTTTCTGCACATATCTTTTTCATGTAAACAAGAAACCTGGTTTTCTTAATCAGGGAAGGGGTTAAGAAAAAAACCTAGTTAAGCTAGTGTTGTAGGAGAAAGCTAGTTTCTGAGTCATGCAGAGGCATAACTGTTTGTAACAGCGTTTTTATAAAGGCTCATAACAATTATAAAGACAAAGTACAAAAAAAGCAATGGGGAAAGAAGTATCCGGAGTACGGCATGAAATCAAGTAAAAGTACGGAAGTATCTCCAGCAAAATGCACTTGTTATGAAATTTTGAAAAATGGCCCCTTTTAACTGTGAATACAGGTGCAGACACGTACAGATTATTAACATCTCATTTCATTGCATCACATCTATTGAGCTAGGTCAAGCTATTGGGCCATTTTTTTTGAATGGTTCAAGTCGACTTTATCCACATGCCACCTGCCTCTAGCTCAAGTTGACATAACTTTTACAACCAAGATAAATGAATCAACCAATCCTTGTGAACACTCTGTAATTGTCTTGGTTGACAAAGACTTTTGGTCTTAAATGGTACCAAATGGTTTGGGAATGTGTTGTTGAGGTGACGCTATTGCCTGGCTTGCGAACTCACAACATGTGTACAGCTGTCAAACATAGACACTGAAAGAAGCATCCCAATTTAACATCTTATTTCACCACTCATGCCATTCATGAGAAAGAACTTTGAGGGTGTCACCCCCGTTTATTTTGATTGTAAATACATTTTTGGTGTATCTATGATTCAGTTTCCCTCTCTTTCATCTGAAATGGTCCTCTCAACAGGAGACATCATGAAGAGAAATGAAAAGGGGAATGGTATTGCATGGAGAACAGGCTGGCAGACGTGGGCTTTAAATAGAAGTATTCCCTGTGTTTTCCACTCATTGTTTTTCTTTCTAAGCCGTGTCAATCATAGCTAAAATAGTCCCAGAGGTCCCTCTCTTGCTGCGCTGTGCGGTAGGTAGACGGTACTCAGTCCGCTGTTTGTTTGAAAGAGAGCTACTCCTTTGGGCTATAACGGGTTTAACTGTGAATTCCACATATGGGTTCAGCCACGCAAGTTGTCATGCAGTATGAGGCACAAATGGGAGCTAAAGACTTGGCATTAAGAGGCATTTAAAATGTGGCATCATCTTTCATTCCACATTTTTTTATGTGATTTAATATCAAGCAAAATTTGGGTTTGGCATGGGTTTGATGCACTTCTTGGATTTGGTTTTTGCATGTGGGTTTATGGCACATGGGCCAATATACTAAAGGCACACATCCTACCAGAGATACACCTGCTAGTGATCAACTTCATTTAATTTTATTTTATTATTTATCTCAAACAATCAACAATGTTGCAAAAGAAAACAAAACCAAAAAAATTAAAACCATAAAATAAAACGCAAACAATCAGAATTTAACAAAAACACAAAAAATAAAAAAGGATTAGTTTGAGAAGGAGCAGGCAGAAGCAAATAGCTTATTTGGTCCTGCCCCTATTTCACAAAATCATATTATTACAAAGCAAATAGATATGCAATTACAGCATACAATTTTTCAGCTCTTACAATAACTTACAACAATACCTTTACATTACAATTCCATTACTGTGTTTCGGTCTATTCTTTTCTGTATTGGTCAAGTATTGATTTCGTTAATCTATTTTTCAACTGAATGATATTATGGCTCTGTTTGATGTCATTGTTCAGTCCATTCCATAAGGTCACCCCACACACTGAAACACACAGGAAGAGGTTTTCAACATACAATGTCCTCTTAGATGATATCCCCCGTCTCTTTTATTAAACATTGCGCATATGTTACATGGTAAATTATTTTCTTTAACTTTAAACATAAATTGTGCAGTTTTAAATGTAACAATGTCCATACATTTCAGCAAATGTGAATTAAAAAACAGATGATTAGTGTGCTCATAATACCCAGTGTGATTTATTATCCTGATTGTTGTATCCAAATGTTTTGTAAGTTGTTTTTGTAGGTATTTCCCCAAACTTCCACACAATATAACATATATATGGTAAAATAAGTGTGCAGTACAGAGTATGTAATGTATTTTGGTTCAATATGTATCTAGTTTTGCTCAATATACCAATACTCCTGGCCTTAGGCTATATTCAGACAAGGATTAGCACTGAAGTAGGGCTAAACAATTTAAGGAAAAAAATCTAATTGCCATTTTTCTGCCCGATATTGTGATTACGATTCAATTTGCGATTGTTATTTTTAAAGTTTAGCTAAAGTTCAATATTGACTGTGTAACAGATTAAACATGTCATGGAACATTATAACATGAGACACCATCAAAACTGCTCTATATCTTTATGCGAGGAACATAGATATGAATTTTCAGCGTGATATCACCAGCTTTCCAAGTGACATGTAACATTATTCCATTTATCTTATAAAAAAACAGCAAATATGATAATGAAAAAGGGGAATAAAAAATGTTAAACCAAATGTTACACCAAACATTCAACTAAATATTGCACATTCGATTAATTGCAGCCTTCACGATTAGCTAATCGCATTCTTTCAAAGTGCGATTTCGAATTGAAATTCAGTCCTACACTGAAGCAACAACAAAAAAAATTCAGTGCATTCATTCATTTAAATGAGATCCCTCTGTTGGCACAGTAGGAGTCCCAATGCAGAAGGCTGCAGCAAAACAATGTAGGTAGGTTTGTCCAACAAAAACACTGGCTCAACACTAACCTGAATGTCAGCGTGTGTATGCAGAATACTCTGTAACATGATCTGTATAATTCTGTTGTCAACCTCGCTATTGTTGTGACAGAAGATAAAGCCTTGTGACTTCCTGGTTGATATTTCATCTTGTCACCTGTGCCAGTAGCAACACCCCAAAGCCACTATTGACCCATCCCCCTTTTTTCTGTTTGTCAGGACTCAATAAATTAGAATACTATTCTGACCAGAGTTAGACATAGGCAAACCATCTGTGCATGTGGCTCTCCTGTGTAATTAAAAATGCGTGGCGATAGATTTGTGTACGCAAACATTTTTTGGAACTTGAAGCAAAAATTAAAACATGGAAGGAGAATGTAATATTGTTAGATGTGGTTGCAGGCATGGATTGGCCATCGGGAGTACTGGGAGATTTCCCGGTGGGCCGGTCTATTTGCGTGGGCTGAATGGGCTGCACTCTGGTCAAAAACTTTTCTATATTGATCGGCCCATAGAGAGAAGAGAGGTCACATGATTGGTCCACTGGTTTGTCTCTCATCTGAACACTGGCCAACCACATCCTACTATGGCCCACTTCCACCCACACCGGCGGCAAAAATGACTCCACAAAGTGCCGGTAGCTAGCTAAAAACACGAGATTTAAGCATGTCAAACGATGATTTTAGCATCCTTTTCTACCAGAGAGGACAAGTTAGCTGTTAGTTATGTATTAGCAAGCTAAGGCACTTGCAAACATAGTACTATAGCTTTCTGATTTATCAACATTTCACAATAACACAAGTGTTAGCTACATGCTGTGTACAAAAGGCAGCTTTAGCTTAACTTACAGACTTATCACTTGTTAACTAACGTTATACAAGACATCTTGATGACAGCCATGCTCCACCCTTAACCTTTAGCCATCTTGCCATCAAGAGCCAGGCAGCCTTTTTGACTCAGTGAGTACATTATCATACTCTCTTACTTAGCCTACCACTCAGCTAAGTGAGAGTATTAGGGGCTGGTATGCAGGGTTCAACATTAACTTTTTGTTCACCAGCTAAATGGTTAGTGAATGTTAAAATTTTACTTTTTTTTTGGGCTGGTGAGTTAAGCAAATCTACCAGCCACTTACATATTTTACCAGTATTTGGCTAGTAGATGGTGCTAATTTTGAACCCTGCTCGTATGTTCATGTGTTGAAGGGGACTGCAAGGACGGTTGGTGTCCGTCCGATTGTGGTGGGCTGGTCTAGGTCTCAAACGTGCAGGGCTGATTTTTTTACCCCAGTCCAGCCCTGTGTGGTTGTATTCACTCTTACTGTACCATTATAGTGGCAAATTCCTCTAGTAATCCAAGGGAATGTCATATCCTGTGATTGATTTTCCTCCCACAATAAAAGGTCTATAAACAAATAACAGAGGGTACAATATAAATTATGAAGGATTCAGTTGTCGTAAAGTGGAAGGGAGTTGGTTTTCTGATGGTATCAGCTATAAGGAAATTGTAAATTCACAGACTATTTGTGTCAGTGTGTCTCTTTATGTCTACGAACAGCACCATATGCGTGCAGCATTCTTAAAGTTAAAATTATTACAGCTATGAAAATGTCCATTCCTTGACAACAAGGGAAAACTTTACTTTTTGTATTTAGTTTTTTTTTTAAAGAAGGAAACATGTCATGGAAAATACAAAAGACCTAACAAGACAAAGAATACAATTTATTTCCCATAACGCAGCCTAATCCCATTGCTAAATTTGATTTTTTAGAGACAGTCCTAGCCTAACGAGACGCATCGTCTAAAATAATTGAATTGTGACCAGCTCCGAAGCTGCAGGGCGTGCTGCTTGCCAGAGGTATTTGTTTTGTTTCTGCAAGACACTGTATCTTTAATTAGGCGGTGATTTAGGCTCAGAAATTCCTTTCCAAAAGGCCAGACCCTTTTAAAATGACAAAAAAGGAAACAATCTCAGGAGGAAATCTTTGCTTTGCAAGCCATTCTATACTAATGACTGGATCAAGGCTCTGAGCAAACTACAATACCAAAGCGCTCTGGCATCTTGAGAGGACCGCAGTGTTTTTGTGTGGTATTTGATTGAATGCTAAATTTGGCCTCTGTTTTGAAAGAGACAACATTCCCTTCTGGCTCAAGTATGTACCTCCTATAGGAATTACCGGCAAATTTGTTTTAAATTGGTGCCAGACGTTTCCTGTATCTAACATATGTTTTAATACCAAGCTTGGACATAACAATAACACAAACAAGCTTGGTAATTATCAGTTTAATGGACATAAGAACAAACAGAACAAAGTTACAGCCACTAATCCCTGGACCACCTGATTTTATTGTCCATTAAACTGCCTTATAAGTTCAGTTACCGAGGTTTATTCTGGTTTGAGCCTGTTTGGCAATGCCACCAAAAGTTGTAGAGGTGTGAGCTGTGAGAAGCTTGCAAAGGTGAAGGATTATAACAAGTGGGAGGGGACAATACTGTTATAATATAAAAGAGCAATGAAAAAATAAGATCACTTGAGATCATTTTGGCCCAAACTTATACTATGACATACCTGGACCTGCACATGCGTACTGACCATTCAGCCACTTGGATGTTTTCCAGGACAGGTTTGGATCTTTCTCCTGTGAGACTCCATGATGGCAGCACCGGTGTTTGCCAGGAGATGTGACACAACTGCAAACCTTTTATTGCCAGGTGTGTTGTTCAGGTGCTGGTTGGGAAACAGGATGGTTAAGCACTGCCATCAGGTGCCCTGGGGCTGCTACTGCTCTCCAGCTGCACACACACACACACACACACACACACTGAGGGCAAAGCCACTTCTTGTTCTCTCAACAGCTGTCTGCATAATCAGTCTCTCAGCAGGTACAGGCTGTCTCAGTTATGGTCTTTTGTGCTGTGCAGAAGAGTGTCTATTATTCCACACAGGCATGTTGTAGGCATCTTAGGGCTTATTTTTGGTAAAAAACTAAGAAAAATATACTCTCTACTTTGCTACACACCACTCAGGAGTTAGCTGCACTAGGCATTAGCTGCTTCTGGTGCATAATGCAATAATTTGGGTCATCAAAAGCACTGCATTCTTACAGCAGCTGCAGGAAATACTTATCATGATAGGACAAGGAGTATGAGGATATTTTTAGTTCAGTTTAGTGATAAAGGACATCATAACACACATAACTTCAAGTTCAACCTCAAGTACAACACAACATCCAGGACGTATTTTCATTGTGGTCCTTGATGTAAAGAAGGCAAAGATGCAAGGTGACTGAGTGGCATCATACTACTAACAGAACCAGAACCAAACAATTAATATCGATATAATCACCAAAGAAAACCTCAAACCCCTATATATGCATATCAGGAAGGAAATATACTGCCAGTTGTAATTCACTCTATTAAGAGTTAACAGGCTGGAATTGGTGTTACATTGTTCATTTTTGTTTTGGCTTATTTGTGAAGACGAGTCACTTGTTTATAGAGAAATCTATTTTATACAAACCTGTTTGTGTCAGAGACAGCGATAGAGCAAACCGGGGGACTTGCATGAAATGGCCCATGTTAAGCCATTCTTGATCAAAAATTATAATGTTTTGAACATTGGAGTATGCAGTGTAATTGCACAGTGCCATTATCGCTCCAGGTTTGTATCATAAGCTTTTGCCTTCTTGCCAGCTTTGAAATTTCTTAAAAATCCTGTCGAGCCCTGAACATGATTATGTATTGTATTGTATTGTACTGTAGTGAATAGGGTAGATGGGTGATTTTGCTTTTAAAAAAAGGTGACTTTCTACATTTTCGAGAATGTTGGGCAGTGTAATCATCGAGCTATTCGACAATGTGTGAAAGCCGTTTGCACTGTGGTTACCGCTTCCACTTTTGTAGCTTCCTGGATGCTTTCGACCTGGCTTCACTCCTGCCCAGCATGTCTGTGGCTCTTTTGATAGGTCTATGAAACCTGAATAGTCCCAGAGTTGTTGGAGCTCTGAATAAGCACGAGCCCTCGGCCAAGAAAACCCAGCGTCAGCAGCCAAAAATCACGATAGCCTAGGAGAAAGGCAGCGAGCACTGAATGGCACTCAGCTCTCGTTCTCATTAGATAAACCCAATCAACAGAGAGGCAGGACAGATTTCTGCTCCTCAAGTGTCAGAGCTCCACAATGGCCTGAGACATCTTTTCTCTTTGTGAGGGTGTCCATCGTGAGGAGGCTCTGCTTACACAATAGCTCTCCGTCTAAGTGCTGGGCTTGTTTCTCCTCTGCCAAATGGACGAGTTCAGTCCATGCCAAGTTGCAAGGTAGACCAGGGCCAACACACTCAAGAGGCTTTGTGGGTAAAATAGAAGAATGCTCTGGGACACCAGATGTTAAACAACCCATTCGGCATTGTGCCGTGGGCCAGGGTGAGGATCGGCTGTACACGTGACACGATAGCAGACATTCCAAGGAGCAAGATTGTGGAGAATTGGAGGCTGCAGAACCGACCACAGCTCCGGGTCAGGGGTCGCATTGTAGTCTGCTGAAAAAATTCCTGTGAGATCAGCATTTATTAACTCTGAGGTACACAATCTCCTTCCTATCCATCTCTGTTACAAGCAAAACATGCATACAGTCAGACGTACAAGTACACACACTCAAGTGAGTCCTCTGTGGATGCTCATACAGAATTTTAAGTGATGACTGAGGCTCACTGTTGTTAGCTTTGATTTGATTCTCCTGGTACCCAGACATTTTTAAGGAGCAACACAATTTAAATCGGTTTTACCAGTTATACCGGTCCTGTGTGCCTGTGTACTATGTGTTATTTTTCCTGCTGTAAGAAGACACTGAACACCTCAGTTAAAGTACATGATGTCCTGATTAAAAAATGTGTTCTTTGTTTGTTTAAGATTGGATAAACTTTTTGGATCCCACGCTGGGAAATCAAATAGTTTAATGTTCAAAATAAATAGATACATGCATGGATGTAAAAAAAAAAAAATACAAAAATAGTATTTTTTGGCATTTTATGGCTTTTATTATATGGCTTTTTTTAAGGTAAAACCCTAAATAGCCAGACTGTGGAGGAGCAAAATGAGAATAGAGGCTAAAGTGTGACACACGAAAGCACCAGGATGTTGGATGCTGTATCTGTGCATTTTTGCCTCCTGGCTTTTCATTGTCCTTTCTCTTCGTTGTATAATTTTTAGCTGCTTGCGTGTTTTTTCTAAATCCTACCTGCCTTTGGAGGATGGGATGTAAGATATGAAACAAGAGGATAAGTCAGTGGTTCACAGGTGCTGCTAGAAACATGTATGGTAAAAGTGTTGGAACACCACCGCTGTGCGGCAGTTTAATAGGACTGGGGATTTTATCTTTTGTGCCGCGCTGTGCAAAAAAAACATCAGGACAGGAAGGGAGAAGAAGTGCACATGCCAGCACCGGGGCGAAAACAAGATTAGGGGTTAGACAAAACACAGGACCACTTCCCCCCGCAGCCTCCGTACGGCACATAGCAGGGACCCCGTTATTACTGCGGGTTTGCAGGAACAGGATTCATTACCAGGACGCAGCACTCAGGAGAGGTTGCTGGGATAAACGCTCTAGCAGCAGTCACCACCAGCCTGCCCCCGCCATCTCTATCTGGCTTGAGTTACAGCCATCCTGGTCTGTGGTCGGGTCACACAGATGTTGAAACTATTTTACCTCTCTCTAGACAGCTTAAAGCTCTTGTCCTCACTGAGGGATGATGCAGTTATTACTCAATGTCAAGTATTACGAGGATGACTGTCAGTATGGGCATGTCAGGATGGCTGAACATTGTTAATATGTTACTCTGCAGGTAACAACCATATTCATCAAAATTCCAATTTAAATGCTGTATTCGCTAACCATCGTATTTATTTAAACCCCTTAAGCTATTGATTTCCTCCTAAACATATCCTCCATTTAGTATTGAGCTAGTAATATCCCTTTTTGCAAGTTTCTAAGAAATATGTTTTCTTTTTTGGTGACCCATTTGTGCTGGTCAGTGTGTGTACAGTCTTTTCTGCGGTCAAACACTATGGCTGACTTGCTAATGGGGCTGTAACTATAAGCTGCATCTCCATTCAGAAGCAAGTCGGCAGTGTTTATAGGGGCTCGAGCAAATACACAAAAAGATGAAGACCTCCAGCACAACAGGACAGGAGAGTTAAGCCTGTTCTCAATTTCCTGGGCTGACAATGTTTATACCTGGAGGAAACAGAATACAAAACACAGAAACAGGCATTCTTCTGGATTTGTGAACCAAAAGCAAATGTGTTTATGACTTACAGTACATGTAACACTCACACACTGGTAAAATGCTCTTGTTTAGATCTTAATTTTGTACGTTTTTGTCTCAGTTAGGTCCCATGGATGCATATTCATAACCTACATTTAGGTACATGTACCACTTTATAAAGTTTAAAACCCCTAATTCTGGCAGCAATGGAGGTGGTGGTTTTTATCTTGCGAAGCAGAAATGGCATCCTAAGTCATTTGAAAAGCAGATTTGGCATTTTCTCCACAGTTATGTAAAACCAATCTGTTTTGCATAAATTTAACCGCTAGCTAAATATTTATCAGGGTTCCAAGGCAAAACCATGTAATTACACAATTTTCCATGATCTTGAATACTTTCATGGTATTAATTTAGAATCAGTTAATGTCATCCATTAGCAATGTTTTGCAGTTTTACACTTCCCGTCATGTAACCCTTCATTTTACTGTTTGACTCTGTGTCGCTTACGTGCAACTTTTAACTTCACCTGCCTCTTGGTTTTAACGCCTTCAATAAGCACTTAAGAACCCATCCACAGCTGGTTGCTGGTTTGAATTGATAATGCTTGCTTTGCACCTGAGGTTGACAGGCAAAATACCACTGTTTTTTCAGATTGATATGGTGATTCATTGGATTAACATTCAGCTAGGTAGAGCTCATACAGCGCCAGTGGTGTTGATAAAAAAAGCTTGGTAAACTTACGTTACTCTTAAAGCCTGCCGGTTTGTGCATGCCGAGGGGTCACAGTCACAAGACTATTATGGTCTGCTTAGGGTCAGAGGCCCAGCGTGGGGCTGCAGTAAGCCTGTTTAAAGCAGGGAAGAGGGTTATTTAAGGTCTTCCACTGGCCTGTCATACACTTCACTGTGTTGTGATCCATGTTGAAGAGCTCTGGTAGCCATACAGCAAGCAGTTTGAAGGCATTGTGAGAATGACTGACAGTTACTGACACGGAAAATCTTGATATTTTGAAAAGAGAACAAGTCAAATATACATGCAAATGTTGCCAATAAAACTTGTATTACTTTACTGCCGTTTTCTGCCTTGCAACTTCTTTTTGCATATCTGCCAACATGCATGCGGACACCGATATCTCTGTGATAGCCTGCTACCAGCCTGCTGATGTATCGGTGGTCAGCTCTAGTTTCAGCTTTCTTGCCAAGCCTGACATCTCTGAGCAGGGGACTGAGTAGGGGACTGAGTAGGGGCCGTGTGGTTTTCTGTGGAGGTCTGCGGTGTTGGAGTGTAAAGTCCCATTTATACTGAGTGAACTCTTAACGAGCCCGGCCGAAAACCGCTGCTCTGTTCAAACCTACTCTGGAGGTTATAGACCAGAGAACAACTTTGGTAAACTTAAAGTGTGCAAAGGGCTGTTTCCCACTCATGTATTAAAGCTTTTTCAGACAGTCGAAGATCTCTGACCAGCCCTGCTGAGTCTGACCAGCCTGCCCTCAGGCCTCAGCTCCGTCTGACACATTCACAGGAATGCTGATGCTGCTATCTTTGGGTCAACAATCACTGCCGGACCCCTGTTGTTTGTTTGGCTCTTTTTTTTATTGCACCCCCCGTGTAAAGCAAACCCATTTTGAGATCTGTATTATAGTCTCACTTGGAGTGAAAATGAGGGTCAAGCAGACTTCAAGTTCAAAGCCAAAAATTGCAAGGCTTTTACTTGATAAACACATGATTTTGAAGAAAGCAACCCCGTGCTTTGTGGCTAGTACAAGCTCTGATTCTTGAGAATAGCTTGTATGCTGTTTGACTCGACTCTGTCCCCAAACAACCCTTCAACAAAGCAATCGGTTGTGTAATTTGTGGGACTTAAATCAAATGAAAAGGCATCAGATTTTGGAAAGAGTGAAGGAAACTAGACTAGGGCGGCAACTAACGATTATTTTAATAATCGATTTAATCTGTCGATTATTTTTTCGATTAATCGATGAATCGGATAAAAAAGCATTAATTTACATCAACTCAATACATACTTACATACATACTTGTTGTTTTAGTTAATAGTTGTGTAAAGGTAAGTAACCAAAGAGCAGATACAGACGACACACACAGACACACACACTTGAAGCTTATTCATTAAATTATTACCATCATTGTAGTTAGTGCAAGTTAAGTTCAGATATGCGTGTCGCGCGACACAACGAATCGATAATGAAATTCGTTGCCAACTTTTTTAATAATCGAATTTTATCGATTCGTTGTTGCAGCCCTAAACTAGACTGACTATGGTGATAAATCTCGAATGGAATGGTGGTTATTTCTTTTAATTACTCTTACCTCCCTGTAACATAAGTATGCTGCCATTTTGGCCTCAACTCGATATTTTGATCTCATGAGAGCCTACTAGTTAAATAAAAGTTGAGCAAAGTTTGTTTGAGAAAAGCAGAGCACACTCTCCCTTTTAGCATGCTAAAACAAAATGGGGGACCTTCCACTTCTACCTTTCGCTCAGACATACCAGTACCATCTTGATGATATTTTGATTAAAGAATACTTTTTATAAAGGTCACAGCAGTGACAGAACATATTAGTTTTCCGTACAGGATTAAATGTAATATTTTTTTGCCACAGATCAGTGGAGCTCCAGTCACACCTTTTTGAGACTGTCAAATGATCTCTCACTCCTGCTCAGAAATGCCGCAGCCCCCCTGGACCTAACACTGACCCTGGCAGTCTGTAGTGTCCCATTAATAAGCCAGCAGCTCCGGGGTGGATGTCCTCTCTTTGATCTCTGCCATACCTGAACGCAGCGATGTGCCTGTGACTGGCAGTCCTGGTTAAATGACAGTGGGCATCAGTGTGCAAGCGTCTCTCTTCTCTAATTGATCATCTTAATGAAGTCACTGTGCTGCGGCAGGTGATTAATACACACAAGTCATTAAGCCTGCTGTATGAGAGTGTGCCTGCGGCCAAAGTGCCCTTTTCTTGTTTACAGATGAATCTGAAGACTAAGTGGACAGGGCACTGGCAGGGTGACAAGGCAGCATGGATGTTCATATTGGATCTCAAATAGGTTCTCTGACAAGAACATTTTTGTTGGGCTGGACAATAATTCTGGACTAAATTCCCCCAAATTACCGGCCGTGTGAATCCCTTACCGGCCTTAAATGTACTCTTATTAAAGTTTTCAGTAAATAAATAAACTGAATTCCATATAATAAATACCTACAACCAGTGATGTTTAAACAAACATTTAACTAACCAGTCCATTCCAGAAGTCTACTATCTTGAACTGGTCAGACCATAATGAATCCAGACCAGATCCAAGTAAGCTAGCACAAAGTAGGATATACTTAGTGCGTTTACATGAAGTCTAAAAAGACTAATATTTATGGGTTAAGGCACTTGTTATTGGCACTGAAATCACAGCTGACAATAACATAGAGGAGAACAGATTTAAATGCGTAACAGCAGTGAACATACCACTGGCATAACCGCAGCATGAATGTACTAAAGGCAGAGAGAGAATCATATTTAAACAGAGGCAGCAACAAGGATTAATGTAGCTGTGTCACTGAGCTATTTGGATAGATGAGGTCAGCTGATGTGACCAGCTGATAAGATCATTGACCGGAGGAATAATAAGTGAGCATGAGTGTGGGGATTGAATGCAGATGTGCGAGGAATAAAGGAGACCTAAGCATGCAAAAGTATAATCTTCCTGGCTGAACTTCTTCTATAGCTTCATATGCCCATGTCAAATGTTCCCGTTTACATAAAATGCTAAATTCTTCAGTACCCTCCAAACCTGTCTGAGTGTACATTTGGGTGACATCAGCCTTTGGCAACGCATCATTTCTTACCTGTTGTATACATATACTCTGTCTAATGCTGTAGGTCTATGGTGCTGCCACCCAATGTGCTCAGCTCACTCAAGTGAACCAAGCGACAGCATCACTCTGACAGTCACTTAAAAAGGCAAATGCCAGACTAGGGGAACTAAAGCCCGCTGCCTGCTGTTGTGCAGACAAAGAATCAGATGCATGCAGATATTTGCTGCCAGGAGCTTCAGAATAGATTATTTATCCTTCTCCTCCCCAAAAAGATAGTTTCCAACCACAACAGACATTCCAATAGACCGTGAAGCTCTGCTCCAGATGTAGCTTCTTTAATTCTTCATGTGCAAAGTGACTGACATTGGTCTCGAGGCTGGAGCAGACCAGGATACGTGTTTTACTTGTTTTACTAAAGTAAACACTCTTGTCACCCTGAGACCCAACCCCCCACCCCCCGACTCTTGGTCGTGCTGTAATCAGGAAGTAAGACATGATTCTGGAAATCTGGCTGCATCTTTTTTAATCTCTTCAATGTGATGTGCAAGTATTCAAAATATTCTTATACAATGTATTCATTTGGAATATGTAAATAATCTGTTAGTTATGTGTTTTCAGTACACATACTTTCATTGACTTCATTTACAAACTTTAGCAGAATAATCTGTTAAAAGTTCCAAATCGTGACATTAAAGAACAGTACTTTGTATCTTTGACACTATTTGTGCTTAGAAAATTATTACATTTTTAGTAAGTCTTAGTTTTTGACCCTTTGTAATAATTAAATGTTAACACATTCCTCAAAACATCAGCAAAACATAATTTGTTCATCCCTCCACACCTTCCCTGATTCTTTCCATGATCCAAGGTAAGAAATTGGCCAGAAAAATATACAGTCTCATTTTTATACATTAAGGGGCAAAAACATCCCTTATATGGTTGCACACACAGATCCCACTTTCCCTTTATTTGGAATATAGAAAAGCACAGCAATTTGGAATATTACAGGGTAAAACGGGCTGCATCTCTATCCAAAATAAACTTTGGAAACTCAATTCCACATTTCAGGCAAGTTTGTGCATAGCAGAGTGGTGAGTCACTGCACAATTCACTTTGTGTTGACACAGACAAACTTCTGTTTAATTTCAGGTTTTTAATCTCCAAAACCACTACCCTTTATTTCGCACATATTGTAAGGTCTTAATCTCGAAATGTCAAGTCTGCAACTATACATTGTCGCAAATGTTTCACGTGTAAGTACAAAATTGTGCAATCCAATGCAAGAGCAGCACAGATTATATGGAAATAAAAGTCTCTCTGACATAAATAAGGTAGTATTTAATGCAGGGCTTGTTCCTGTTATTGTGTCCACCCCTGTGTGCATGCACGTTAGAGATGGAGAGGACTGGTGAGCACCAAGAGAAGGAAAGTGCTCGCATTAGAAAGAAAAGAGGTTGGCGTTTTCCCAAAGGACAACTGATAAACCGTTTGGCAGGAAAGGCCTTGCAAATGACTGCATTCCTTGTTACCCTTCTAAGGCTATTTTTACCGTTCAAGGGCCTTTTTAGCGGGCACCTTTTGTTCGCCCTGCAGCATGAAACAGGAAAGACTGGTTTGCATTGTGACCCTCTGGGAGTTTGGCCGCAATCTCTGTCTCTCGTCACCATCCAACCATCCATCCTAAGGTTGAGCTCTGTTTACGCAATGAATCTTCACCGCTCCCGACAGATGAACCCAGTAACTCCGCAACACAGTTCACTGTAAAGTAATGCAAATAGCTGAGGCCGTGCACATAATTGAGCTAAGATTACGAGGAGTAAAGTTGGAGGTTTTCCCAGGCAATGTGCAAAATCTCTTTCTAAAGAATGAAAGTTCACTCCCCACTCTTCTGTCAGAGGGATGTTTGCTCTCTGTATGTTTGTACATGTCTTTTATTGTGTTTTCTAGGGACATTCCACTGGTCAAAAATCCCCTCTGACTGTCCCTCAGGAGGTGAAAGGCCCTCAAACAGGCCGTCTTCCTGTTGCCTGACTAGAGAGTCCAGAATCTAGTGTTTGGTAGTGTTTAAGCTGCAGCTCCTCAGGGATTGCTGGAAGTGAATGTGATCATGTCTTAAGAGGATTAAGAGGAGACCCTGGCCGTGTTGAGCCAGAGGTCAGCATCGCTGTTATTGTGGGAATGACCTCGCCTGTCACCACACATCTGTCAGTGTGTCAATATGCACTGAAGTGACCGAGTTATTGTCGACTTTCTGCAGGGACCTGATTTCTTCACTTTATGTAAACAAGAAACTGGATTTCTTCAAACCAGAGCAAGAGATTAGAGAAAGCTGATTAGCACGATTTCTTTCTGAGAAAGCTGATTTCTTGGCCATGTTCACTAGCAAGTTTCTAACAGGATTTTTTTTTTTGCAAGAGCCCATCTGCACGACAAAACTTCAAACTTGGAAAGTATAGCTGAGGCATAATTTATCATGAGACTTCTCCAAACAAAAATAACAATAAGTATCTTTGAAATGCACTTAAAATTAACCAGCCGTGGTTAAAAAATATGGCCTGGTTAGTGAAGTAAGCTGCATGTAAACGCAGGTTTTAGAGTAAGTTTCACAAAAGCGATTTTCTAGCACAGCAAATTGTGGCTGCATCCCATTCACGAATGTTTGCTGACAAATTTGCATGTCCCACAGACAGACAGATGCTTGCATGCTTTTGCATGGGTAGCAAGTACGGCATTAGTAAATACTTCTTCTTGCCTTAATCTGGTTTCCCCATAACCTGATTTATTGTGTGCATGTAAACATAGTCTCTGTGACTGTAATCGTTCAACCCAAGGCTGATTAATAATCTCGTCTATCATTCTCTTCCTCTTCTCTCAGAGCCTGGATGAGCTGGACGATGACGACACAGGCGAGAAGAACAGAAGGGAGGAGGAGGAGCTGGTTCAGGCCAACACTTTCCAGAACGAGTCCATGATAGCTGAACCTGCCACCGGCCACTTAATGGTAAGAATTGCCATGACAGGAGGAAGGAGGACAGAGCTGCACATTCATTCATATTTTATTAATAACCTCTGGTGGTATCTAACCATGCAGATAGATTTGGTTGTGTGAGATTTCAATGAAGGTTCAGTATGAACATAGAGTTGATCGAGAAGTCATTCATTGCCAAAAAAAAATACTTCCAGAATCAAAGAAGAGACATGATGTCTCTGCAGTATTGCCTGTGTATTCATAGTCATAGTAGTCATAGACTCATATGATGTTCTACTTTTCCACCACACATTACTCAAGCAGAATATTTTACAGATTGATACATCAGTGCTGCCAAACAGAGGCACTGTTGCTCAGGGAGACACCCAGAGGGCTCAGGAGCTGAGTTTGTGTGAAAAGCGTCCGTGATGCAAAACCCAAAGGTGTCTCGGCATTTCATCATCACTGTGGAATCAGTTAAAAAATGCTTTTAAAGCTACTAGGAGAGATGGTTATTCACAGGTCTAGGGTGGTTTAAAGGTCCCATGGCATGAAAATTTCACTTTGAGTTTTTTTAACATTAATATGCGTTCCCCCAGCCTGCCTATGGTCCCCCAGTGGCTAGAAATGGCGATAGATGTAAACCGTACCCTGGGTATCCTGCTCTACCTTTGAGAAAATGAAAGCTCAGATGGGCCGATCTGGAATCTTGCTCCTTATGAGCTCATAAGGAGGAAGGTTACCTCCCCTTTCTCTGCTTTGCCCGCCCAGAGAATTTGGCCCACCCATGAGAGAGAGAGACATCATGGCTTTCAAACACCCCTCTCTCCTCCTCAATAGCTACAGACACAGAAATGGCACATACTAAGGAAAGCTCATTGTGGGACTGGCTCTAGTGGCTGTAATTCTGTACCAAGGTTGAATTTCGGGAAAGAGACTTCAGATACAGTATTAGGGGACCACTAAGGTCTATATAAAAGAGACTTCAGATACAGTATTAGGGGACCACTAAGGCCTATATAAAAGAGACTTCAGATACAGTATCAGGGGACCACTAAGGTCTATATAAAAGAGACTTCAGATACAGTATTAGGGGACCACTAAGGTCTATATAAAAGAGACTTCAGATACAGTATTAGGGGACCACTAAGGCCTATATAAAAGAGACTTCAGATACAGTATTAGGGGACCACTAAGGCCTGTATAAAAGCATCCAAAGAGCAGCATGTCATAGGACCTTTAAGTTTCTTATTCCTTAGGCTGGTTGATAATACAAGTATTGTTCATGTGGCTTTATAGAGAGATGGATATTGCTTGTTACAATATAAGTGTTGGGATGAATTGTCCATTAATTGATGATTGCTGATTGACTGAAAAGAAATTTTGATCAGCAGTTAATTATTCGTCTTATCGAGCCAAAATACCATCATCATTGTAAATTTTGGACTGTTAGATCGACAATAGAAGCAATTTGAAGATGTCAGCTTGGACTTTTTTCATTGTCTACAAAGTGAATGAGTAATCGAAGCAAAAATATCAATAGAATTATAGATTATGTAACTAAGCAGTATCATTTACATCATACACTGCCCAGTGGTTCTCTGTGCAGCTTAAAAGCCACATTCATCAAACTATATTTGAAAGCGAGTGTTAGGTTCTGCTTTGTGTTTTCTGGTTCTTAACAGTGGGAATCAGGGACTGTTGACGTTTACAAAATGAGTATTTTAATCTTGAGAAGCAATATTGTGTTCATTTGATAAAAGTGAACCCATGCAGACACAGTCTGCTCTTCCTCCAAATAAGTCTAGGAGGTGTCCGTAGAGTGAGGACATAATCTAGTTAGAAAAAAGGAAACCAAATCAGAACTGACACGCTCCTAATTTGAGTCTTTATTTCCTCAAGAATAGTATAGTTCGTATTCACTAGTGCGGTATTTGCAATTTCAGACTCACTTCAAATACACAGAGTGATTTTCCATTAGAAATTGAGCACATGTAAAATATGAGAAGCATTCAGCTGGGTAAAGACTGAAAGAACTCCAGTCCGTTTGTTTATCTGTAAAACGCCATCTGATTTACATGTTGTTTGAAAGAAATGAAAAAAAAAATACAAATAAAATGGCTCTGCCACTGAGTGACAACTCTTGTGGATGTAGCTGAGAGTTCCAGATGGATCAGCTGTTATGCATCAGCAGGCTTTTTTTGTTTTGGGCTGGAACCTTCTGAGGCTGTATACAGTACGCAAATCGAGGGCTTGTGTATGAAATATGTGCACTACACAAACAGCACACTAACAGGAAGATTGTGACAGCACCTGCTGAGATGGGGCCCGGATAGAAAATAAAAAGCAAAGCATTTGACTATTATGTTAAGGTAGTCTGCAGTATGCATAAACAAACAACAAGCAATTCAGTCAAACAAGTTTTCTGCAGCTTCCCCACTATGCGTTCATTTGTGGTGAGAGAGAGTCATCATTTGAAACAGAATATGTCCATCCATGCCTGCTGAATCTATTCTTACCATCACAACATGATGCCTAATGCAGACCAGATGTGGTTATGCAGAAACTAACCATTAGATGTCTCACTGTCACTCATAAAACTGACATTCGTATTCTGCTAGGGGGTCCTGTGCCAGCTTGCTCATAAAGAGGCGATTGGGAGAAATAAAGAGCCGAAAAGGTCCAGTATGGTCAGCGGATTTACTACAGAGCTGTCAGTTAGATATCTGTAAAGATGGAGCATCCCAAAAATGTGCCGCTCCTCTCGGGCCCCATTTATCAACGGGAGACAAGCAATTGCCATGTCAGGCCTGTTATGATATACAGCGTCCAGTCAAGCCTCTAAGCTGGTATCAAGATATCTGGACAAAAAGTTAAAAAAAACAAAAAAAAAACCCAGGCCTCTAAACAGTCTCCCCAGGTCTCAGAGCGTTTCCCAACCAAAACAAGCTGTAACTTTTCTGTGTTCGCTGCTGAAGACATAATGGAAACTCCACAAAGGATCTTGGATATCAAATATTTTATCAGATGTTTTAAATTTCTCTTTCTGGGGACCTGTGTTTCATTTAGATGTGCTTATTGAGGTGATGTGTGCTCTCCGTGTGTGTGCTGTATTTGTGCGTAGACACACATCTCTTCTCCGTGTGACAGGACACATGTATCCGATATGTGATGGCTGGGGAGAGAGGCCCTCTGCAGGCATGTGGTCCTGGTTATCAGGCCTTTCCTCTCTCTGGTATGCAAGTCCTACAAGAAAACCTGTTTCAGTGATCCAGCAGTCAGAACCATATGGAACATTCCTCGGGATCATCTGCATTTAATGTGGCGCCAGGTCCACAACAAAGCAGTTCAGGTCTTTTTTCTGCCTGTCTCTCACACGGAAAACACATTCTGCTAACAATCTCCATCCAGCACTTTTTAACAAGCCTAATTTGCATTTTTAATTAGCACCTTTCAGTCCAAAAAATGGTGCTGATGCAGAGCATCTTGTCCGAACAGCAGGGAAATGTTCCCCGCCCATCACATGGCATTTCTATCCAGGAGCAGCAGCCCCTGTGCTTGCAGCAAACTGAATTTCATCTTGTTGCCTCAAACAATATTCGATCGCACTCACACCTCTGTTGATTCAAGATTTTTAGGATTGCTGTTATATAAGCCAACTGAAGCACACCAATATTTATCTTTGCTACCTGCAAAAATACTTCTACTTACTAGGTAGTTGGTGAGAAACTAAAACTTTACAGCAAACCAGGAACACTACACTGCACTTTATACAAATTATCATTTAAAACATGAAAAAGAAGGTGCTAATTAAAGCTTTAGTGCGTAACTTTTTTACACTAATTAACGTCTGTTACATTAAAGCCATTGCCAAATGAGTTGCTACAAAGCTAATTAAGACTATCAGCTCCACACAGCTCTCTCTGTATTTCTCAGTATGACTATGTTCAGAAGATTGTGGCGTCCGGTGACTTTCCCACACAGAAACTCGAGTGAAGATAATGACCTCTTCTGAAGAGTCCATCATGTTTTTTTAATCCTCTGTGTCCTCCTTGGCTACTAGCAACTGCGTGGAGGAGGGGTGGTGGTGGTGTGCGATCACGTAAGGCTTGTATCATGTGGACGCGTCGACAGCTTTGTTGTCATTTCTTAGAATTCCTCATGGGGGCGACAGAAACAAATCACTATAGCTTTAAACACCCTAGATTTTTTTTCTTCTTCTAGTAAAGATAGTTGCAAGAAAACCTCTTTTAAGAACCTTAGGGAAACACAGGGAAAATTGACTAATACACATGCAGTAACTGTACCGGTCACTAACAGGGAAAGAGGTTAACATGACTTTGTGCAGCTGTTTGGTGTGTAGTTTGCAGGTTAGCCATGTTTTCATCTTCAGCCTTTGATTTATGTTCCAGGTTGGCATTTAGACATCTATTTCTTCATCATCAAAGACAGCTAGGTGAGGTTAGCATTTAAATTAAAACCGTGTGTGAGAAAACTGTAAAGCATATCTACTAAAACAATAGAGTAGTATACCACAGTAGGTCAAATGTTAGCCCATAATTATAATTATTATTGAAAATAAATTGCAGCAATAAGCGAGGGAAAATGGTTCAAAATGATTTTCACACAAACATTTACAGCACTCGTCATGATTGTTCCCAGTATAGGGAATTTCCAGTAGCCTAGTTTTGCTGGTTCATGTATTTGGCCTGCCTGCTCCTTCTAAATGCCAATCATGCTTATTTGAAGAAGCATCTCTCTCTCTCTTGAATTCATTGAATGCCTCCAGAAAAAAATGTGATCTTTATCAGCTCTGTACAGAGAAATGCTCTTGAGTGCTGCACTGTCAGGCAGCTGGATGGAAAGCCAAAGATCACCTTTTCATGGAATAAGATGGCATTCCTTCAGGGATTTATGAATTTAATGAGCTGTCAAGACATGAATCATAGATCACATCAAGCCATTAATGTCCAAGCAAGACATTCAAAGCGGCAAGGAATGTTCCTTACACTTACACATACACATAGCCCTGCACATCATGTGGCTATCTGCTCGAGTTCGGAGATGAAGTACTTGTTTCATTGTTGATATTTGTCTCTCTTGTATTTCAATCCAGTTCAAGTATTCTTAGTAGCTCTGCAGCCGGGCTTCTGGGAGCTGTCAGCGCAGCTCAAGCATGATAAATAAAGTTGCGCAGGCTTGCATTGTGTGCATTGAAGAAGTCGTACATGAATTACGCTGACCTTTTCTCGCAGATTCATGTCCCAGACAGGAGGTCCTCACTGTGAAACATTGCCATAAGCTGCACTAGTGATGTGGCAAATGAAGTCTGGGATGTTTTCTATAAACATAATATGATTTCATTCTCAGGTTGTTGGCTGCATATCAGCCACAGATGGATGTGGGTGATCAGTTTATCCCTTAGTTATAGAAGGAATGTTGGCCTGCAAGCTAATGTATATGATTAAATCTTGTTTAATGCTGCACAGTTTAGCCCTGATATTAGTTTGTCTCTTTCGCAAGATAAAGATCTGACCTTTTTTTAACCGGGATTTCATTTATATCAGTCCAAAAAAGTTCATACATTTTCGTGCTAGCCGGAAGATGCAAGAGATGAAACCCCTCTTTAGCTCTACAGTCTATACTCCGTATCATATAAGAATCATTCTTTGTCTTTTGTTTTGACTGTGTGCAAATAAGGATTGGCAAAGCCTCACGTCTGCTGACCGCTGTGACCTTCCCTCATATTGTTGTTTTGACTCATATTTCAACCCTTTTTCACCTCAGAAAATAGAAATCCAGTCCGCTGACCCTTGTCAGTATGCCAGCAGACTTTGAATATGAAACTAGCTCATGCTAGATCTTGCAAAACAGATGTATTAACTTGGGAAATGTAAAACCAAACAATTGTTTCCTACATAGTCAGGTTCCTGTTGGAAACCAGCAGACTGGGTTTCCAGGGCAATTGTATATTCAAAGAATTCTCTTGGTTTATTCAAGTTACACAAGACTGTGGAGGCAATAGACGAGATCAAACACACATTTACATATAGACAGCATTTTTTTTATTTCTACCCTGTGATCTGTATTGATTGGCTCTGTTAGAGCTATAGTGCAGTTCAACTGCTGTGAAATCTATATGCATCACAACTCAACTAAAAATGTTTTACATGAGGCCTGACTCTTTCTTCCTCTTTTTCTGTCTTGTCTTTACATGACTGATTTGGTACCCCCTTATCTAATTATGTACTCTGGGACAGGGATGTAGTAGTACTGAAAGGCAGAGTCGATGAAAAGGAATCTTTTCATAAATGTGTAATCATGATTGCAACTACTCAAATCAGACAAAACAAGCGATTTGAAGAATGCTGGGAAATAGTGATGGACATTTTTTAAACTATTCTCTGCCTTTTTATAAACTAAACTACTTTCGAAATCCTTCATTTATTCCTTAATTATACTGTCTATATCCCCAGTACGCACAGTCTGCTACGTTTCTAAAAGTGTCTGACAAACCAACTCCATGGTTAAAGTCCTACTACTCTGTATTCAACTTAATGGGTTCAGGCCAAGTCTGACATTAGAGTGCATTACACTTAAGAATAGAGTAGCACCAATTGTCTGCCTTTGACAAAATTCCTGATAAGACGGTTTGTTGAAAAGATTATACAACTATAGTACTGGCTTTTCAAGTCCAGCTATCGCAGCTGTGGGATTATACCAAATCCTAGAAAATGTCAGTTTCAAAAACAAATTTCATCAAAGAGCTCTTAAATCCAGGTGTTGCTTGAACCAGGTCTTATGCACAGATGATGTATTATTTAGTGTATGACCTGCTGCTGCCAAAGACTGCCCTCTCACCATCCTCCATCTTAGTAAATCTATCCAGGCTTGAGCCAGGGAAGAGATGAGGGTCGGGATTTCATCCACGGGTAATGGATGATATGTCACCGAGACAGAGGCTGGTGCATGCTAAGAGTTGGGCATGTTTCCCCCTCACCCGCTAAAGCCATCTTCTGACTGATAGATTGTATCATAGCCAAGGCTCCTCAATCAAACCTGGGACCCTTCACTGCACAACACCTTAGGAAAGAGAAAATGCGTATTTATCTCACACACCTAATTTATTCCGAGGGAAACACTATTTTACCGAAGGCAATTCTATTGGAGCATCACTGCTGTATAGATCTAAACAACCTTTAGATCATACAATAATGGGAGAAGAATATAAACATGCACCCCCATGTTGCAAAAGCAGATTGCCTTTCACAACTTGGGGCTATAGGGACCCTGTTGAACTATTAAATGGAACAAAGCTCATCCATATATCAGCTCAGCAGCTGCAACAACAGAAACGTTCATACACAACCTAAAGGCTTTTTATAAATGCTTGCTCCTGATGAATTTCTCTTATCCTGTAGATGGAGTTTTGTGTTTTTTTCACACCCAAGGCAAATGACACAAAAAAAACACAACAAATGATACCTAAAAAGTCATTCTGATATCTAATGCTTTTCTGAAATTAGAGCCCTAATAGCACTACTATACTTTTTTTTTTAATCTGTAGCCTCTTGAGTTATTGTTTGTGGACTAAAGGTAATCGTCTCCTTTTTGTTTCAGGAAACCCCCAGATCTGGGAGCGGGCGCCACAAGAGGTGAGACTCATTTTATTATCCTGACACTGAGAGTGGAGTTTATCTGCTTCAGCATCACTTGAAATGTGTCAAGAGAAGGAACAGAGGTCGGGATGAAAAACAGCAGTTTGAGTCATTAATTACGAGAGCAGATTTGCAGATAGACTGGCACTTCCTTCTGGGCAAATGTTTCTTCTTTTTATTTCATTCAGTTTACTGTTGTTTGGCAGAGAGCACAAAGTTGTGATCAAAATAAATGTTCTTTCATCTGCTTTCATTATACTACAATACAAATTAAAAAGGAGGGAACAAACTCTTGGAGAAAATTGATTTAGATTCTTACAATGCAGCCTGTAACAGACAATCAACAGTGTGTATTAATTGTTGCGTTTATTTGCAACCAAATTGTGGCCAACGGTTGGCCACAATTTGGTTGGCCGCCAACCCCAACAGCCAAGTTCACCAGCTGACATTCAATCTGGCTATGTAATTATGGCTGCTGCTTTCATCAGCTGGCCTGGCTATACTTGGACGCTCCGCAGTTCTGCAACGGACAACCCACCAGGTGGGCCGGGCAGCACTAGATGCCTGATAGAGCAACTATATAGATACGTGTCTCCCTCTAATTTACTCTCTTTCTGTAAACCTTCTCCTGTCTCAGTCGCTTTACCTTTTTTTTCTCTCTAGATTCAAGCCATTCACCTGTACATTTTGACCCTGCTCTTCTCAAAAACTCCTTTTGCAGTGTTAAAAAACTGTTATAATGCAGCCCCTATCAAATCCCATTCAGATATCTAGCATTTATTATTGTCTGCCTTTTGGGCAGATGGATCCGTCTGATAAAAGTCATAAGCTCATGTAGCTTATTAGCTTTTCAACACAAATGTTTCAGTTCAAGTTCCATCTACCTTTCAAATGAAGAAACAAAACCCAGGCCAGCCCTGCCTATTTAGAAAGCTTGAAATCTCAGCTGCCATTGAGATAGAAGAGGAGTGACTTTTATTGATCAACTACAATTGCAATCCCGCACCCAGAAATTGTGGTCATTTTGTGCAAAGTGGACAGGGAGATATTACTGATTACGTCTTTAAACTACCAGCTCAAAACATCTCTGAATGGACCTTGCCTAGATGTTTTCTTGCTATTTAGGGGAATGGCATGTATCGGGGCGCAGCGGGGTGTTAATCAGATGGTTTAGTATTGTGTGTTGTGGTTTCTAGTGTAGTTTTGTCAGTGGCCACTTAAGTTTGTGAGAGATGTTGTTATATCTGTGGCTGCTGCTGTTAAAGGCTTTCCTGTCTGTGCTTTCTCCTTCCCCACCTGCTGAGGCTCCCGAGAGTGTGTGATTGGCTCAGCCTCTCTCTCCCCCAGACCTCACGCTGCAGGGTGCTAATGGGCCACGGTGTGATATTTAGTATTGAGGCCATGGATGTTTATGCTTAGCTTCAACACCTGCTGAGCACCCTAGAGTACCTGTGTGTGTGTGTGTGTGTGTGTGTGTGTGTGTTGTTGTTGTTTGTGTGTGTGACCAGGGAGATATCTCTTTAAACAAGATGACATGCATGGACGTAGACACACAGGTCATGTCATTGCTTTGTGTTTTTTTGGCCTAATGGTAAGGGGACATACAGTATTCGTTATCACACGTTGTAATGTATACGTGACTGTACATGCACAAGCGTTTTGCATGTGTGCTTATGCCAACAAATGATGAGTAGCCTTGAAGAGCCTACAATGAAAGAGACAAATGAAACACACTTCATCTTGGCGCAGGCAAGCCCCAAGGAGAGCGTTTCAAGGACTCCCTCTTGATCAAAAGCAATGACCGCTGCAGTGTTTGGCTCTCTGTAAGAATGAGCAAAAATAAGCTGTTGGTTCTGTAAAAGTCGAGGTATAAGATAGTCAAGTATTGTTGTGGGCGGGACATTAAGTCAGACTCAGTGGTGAGTGAAACCGAAGCAGAGGGACAGACACAGAGCTGTAGCGGAGCCAAAGTAGCGCACTTTTGAATTAATTAACTTTATCGGTTATCAGGCGAATAAAAACGCCGATACAGATCATCTGCAAACTGCCAAAAAACGGCCCGATGATAGGCCACGGCTGATAATCGGTCTGTCCCTACCCTTAACAACCCATTGTTCAACAAAATCTTCACAGGACATAAATTGTTTTGTTGTTTTTTCTTTAAAGCCCCTGGAAACTTGGCTTTAACTCTCTAAAGTATTTCTCTATACCATTAAATATCATGACAATAAGCAAGAGTAAGAGTTTAACAGTTAAATACTTGGCTAATCTGCTTCATCAGAACTATGTGGGTGTGGTTTAATCAGATTTGGTTCATAAACCACAGACATCTCACAATCTAAATGACCAAAACTGTTCTAGTTTTGGCAAAAAAATAGCTATCTAATCTATTATTACTTTTAGGGCCTTTTAGAAAATGACAAATGAGACATAAGTAAGTAAGTCCAGATGTAGTCAGAAAAGGTGGAATTTACAGGTTGTTTCTATCAATGTGATAAAGTACCTTCACTTCCCAAAAAAATATATCCTGTGTGGTTATTTAACCAATAATGGTTTAACAGTTGAATAGCCAGTAAAAGCTAAGGATGCCAATAAAAAGAAAGAAAAATCTATATTGTGACAGTTTTACCCATATTGCCCACTACTGCCTCTCCCATCTCAGAGTTAAAAGTACTTTGTAAAGTAGTCTAATAATGGGACCATCATATTTGGCAGATTCTGAAAGGAGTGCAGATGGTACAAAGGAGTTATATTTGTCCTTTGTCTTGCCAGCAGCTTTCCTGTCTGTTTCAACTGTAGAAATATGCAGACAGCCCTCTTTAGACAATTCAGTGAAGCTTAGACAAACACAGAATAATTTGATTCCCCGGGAGATTTTATAGACCTGGCACAATCTGTTCCTACCGGGGAGAGTTGTAGTGGGGTGGGGGGTGCAGAGCAGCAACTGATACCAAGTTTCCACGTCAGCATTATTATTGAAATAAGGTCAGTAAGAAAATAAACTGCACATAAATATTCTCTCCCAGCTGCCCCAGAATCCGTCTCTAAGTAGCGAAAAGTGGAAGAGGAGATAAGGTTAATGTTCTGCTCAAGCTGCATACAAAAACTTTTTTTCTCACCAGCTTAAGAACAGTGACGCACAAGCTGCCACTGCCATTCTTGAGCCTATTTGAAGTTGTAATATGTAAATGGTTTCATAATCAGAATTCTTTTTGCACCAGAGTTGCAAACCATTGACGGCCTTTTCTCCATTAATGGAATAAAAGGCAGAGGGCTGTTAATAATGCATGCCTAATTGAAAGGGCAAACACGCAGAAGATATTCCCACCTGTTCTTTTGATGATGCATGTGTCACCCCATTGAAGTTTAATAATGTGGGTATGATTCATACCTTCAAACGGCCTCAGTGTGAATACAGTATTGGACACTTTGAATAGTGGTAATTGCCACAAAATTCACTCTTCTTTAATTTTCTTCTTCATGTGAAGAAAAAGAACTTAAGTATTTGAGTTGTATTCTGTATTGTAGTTATGATAAATACAGTACATTTACATTTATGTTTTTGTGCATGTTTGTAACAGCTTTGCAGGGCCGGGATCTGAGGAAGAGCTGGGTGGTAACAGCAGACAACGACACAACCGTCACGGCAGAGATGGAGGAGCTGCAGCACCACCAGGGAGCTTGGAGAAAAGAATGGAGGAGCTGGAGAAGGTAAGTCTTCTGACCCGGTCGTTCATATCACTACTATTACTAATGAATACTCCAACCGATAGAAATACAAGCCAGTTAAATTGTGTTTTTTAAGGAATAGTGTGACATGTTGGGAAATATACTTAGAGTATTTACTTTCTTGCCAAGAGTTGGATGAGAAGATCAATACTCGTTCTCACGTCTGTGTGTTAACTACAATATGGAACTACTGTAGGGCCAGGAAGAGATAAGCTTAGTTTAGCGTCAAGACTGGAGGCAGTGAGAATATTTAAGGTTATTTGTAGGCCTTTTTTTGACACGACAGCTTCAGACATGAAAGGAGCGAGAGGGGGAATGACATTCAGCAAAGGGCCGCAGGTCGGAACCGAACCCAGGGCTGCTGCGTCAAGGACTAAGTCTCTGTATATGGTCGCGCGCTCTACCAGGCGAGCTACCCAGGCGCTCTAAACTCACTTTTTAACACAGAAAGAAACGCAAATGAAATGCTATGACTGTCTTTGCCGCTCAGCAGCAAAACAGTACATTTTGAGCTTTAGAGGTGCTTGAAGGCATACTTTTTAAAATGTTGAGCTAGGCTGACCATTTCCCCCTGCTTCCAGTCTTTATGCTAAGTTAAGCTAATCGCCTGCTGGCTATAGCTCCATAGTAAATGCACAGACATGAGAATAGTATCGATCTTCTCATCTAACTCTTGCCAAGACAGCAAAATGTCCCCACAATGTCAAACTATTCTTTTAATAGTGCACTATCATTATATAACTCGCATGAGTTTGTTGTCTTCTGTGAGTTTACTTCATAAATGTTACTATCAGCCTTAATACATGATGAAAAGGTGAGCAAATGTGAGCATCTGCTCTGAGACTGGACTGTTTCCTAGCAAGGTCCAGATGAGACAGAATACACATTTTGGCAGGTTTTATCACCTCCCTGCTGTGAGAAGGTCAGCGCCTGTTGTCCTGAGAGTGTTCTTGATAATTAATGGAACATCTTGCCGATTGTGTCGCTCTGGCCAATGGAGTTTCAGCGGTTTATATCACCAGGTACTCGTCCTGCTCAAATTAGACATGTAACCACGATGGAACAAGAACCAAATAATGTTCACCTTTAGATTCTGTTCTCCCTTTATACACTCTCTGCTTTTGCTATAGTTCTTTCATGTACATTTTCTTTTTTTTGTTTTTTAGATCAAGTTCATGTCCATAGTTTTAACCAGATACTGTAGCAAATGAGCAAATAGTTTTTTGTTGGCCGGTGGGGAAAGACATAGAGGTCACACCCGAAACAGGGTCATAGCCAGGATTTTAAAAATATCTAAAAGTATCTAATATCTAAAAGCTGTCTCAAAGCCTTTTTCACAATGCCGGGAATATAACTCTGTTGGTAAAATACAACACACATTTAAAGACAAGGCTTAACATCTACATCTGCAAAATCACCAAATACAATACTGAGTACATGACTGCAGTGTCCTCAATGGACCTGATCCAAAACATGTATGATTTCCTCTTCTAGTGTGCCCACTGTTTGACCATCAAGGTGTCAGTTACTCCCTGGGACATTCACAAATAGGGCTTGAAATATCAGCGAATGAGAGCAAATCTGAGGAAGCTGAGCTTCAGTGGATTTTTTTTCTTCCTCTATTTCGACCCCAAGCACCAGGTAAATGTAAAATCATAGAGGAAGCATCGTTTTTTTTATGATTGACATATGCTATCACTACCAAATCCTATAAACTTTTCAATGTTCTTTTAAGTTTTGAAAGGGTACATCCACAACTCCTCTGGCTGACTGATTCCTTTATCAGCTGCACTTTTTTCAGATGAATTTCCACTTTGAGTCCTGGTAACTGCGGCTCAGCACTGGCGGAAATCCTCCTCAGTGTTGTTGAAGCATTGACCTTTTAAAGTGCAGATATGTCTTTTCCACCTACACCGTTCCTATCAGACCCTAAACCCCTCAGTGCTGCCACTGTAGAAACTCAACTCGGAATCAAATGTCACTTGGGTGGCTTTTGGAAAAAAAAAAGGTTTTTAAAGTATTTTTAAAGGTATTTTTCTCAGTTAAATGACTAGAAACACCTTTGAAACATTTCACACATTATTATTTTTTGTGCGCAATGTTTCTACAGGCGGAGGTGTGTATGTCGATGGTCTGTTCATATGAGATTGCTGTCATGTAAATCTCTGTGACTCCAGCCGGCAACTTTAGATCCTTAAACATTACTTAAAAGCCTCACAGGTACAGAGATGTACAGTATGTTTGCTCTTCATAAATATATAACTCTTACAGAAATCCCTGTTCTCCAAAGCCAAGTAGGACAGGTATCTAACCTCAACCCAGGTTGGGAGGAGAGTCACAGAGCCAGATCAGACCACACATTCAAAACGAAACCACTAATGGAGATTTGGCCTGCATTGCTCTATTGGTGTAAAAGATGTCTGTTCAAAGACTTCAAAGCTGCAGTTATCTATAGTACCTTTTAAAACCATGATGAAAAGAGTTTCATTGGCGTGCATATTGATGTGGGCTACATTAATGCTTTGTACCTTCTACTGTACCTGCCTGATCAGTTTCTATGGAAACAATTTCAGGCTTATCTGGAAAGTGGAAATCCTGGTCAGTTCCATCATAAGCACACAGCAGTTTCCACAGTTGCGCATGTTAACACCTCTGTGTTTATAGCCTACATAAACTCTCTCATTAAGGAACTATATCCATTTATTTCATTGTAGTTAGTAACACACTGGCTTTTAACCAAGTACAATTAGAAAGAAACACAAAAGAACTATAAAAAAGGAACTATCAATGCATTGTTTACTGACAATCTTTTCTGTTATAATAAATATTTTGCATATGTTGAATTCAGAAATAAAAACTTGAGTTTAAAACTGTAATGCGGCAACAAGTCGATGCTTTTTATTGACTAAGTCTTAACGTCTTTTAAAACCAGATGCTTTTGGAAGAGAAATGTGCTTTCAATAAAGTAGTCCTATGCAAGCTTAACATGGCAACATATTAATACACAGGCCTGAATATTCTCAAATATTGAATACAGCTGTTTGCAGTTTTGGTTTGGCACATCCAAGGCTTTCTAATGCCGGACAGTAGTAAGGTTAAGTACTTTTATTGTCACCCGTAGGAGAAAATAGTCTTGGTTTAAGGGAATTGCTGCATCCAAACCAAACATCACAATAAAACACAGTTAATAAGACCACGTGCAAACATTAGTCTGAGAGAAAACAACCAAACTGTAAAAATTTTTGGCAAGGCATCCTAATTAGATCTTCATACAACTTAATACCACTCAATTCTACTCCTTAAAGTATTTGTATGAATCAAACAAAGTGCTTGTTGGATCATTAGACAGCGTCTGTATTCCTCTCCCTACACACCTTTGCCACTTCAGAATTAGGGCAGCTACATCTGTCAGTTTTTTGTACCTTTCTGAAACAGACAATCCGACGGCATTTTTTTAATTCTTTCCACAACTATTTCTGTCACTTTTCATGTGTAGTCAACACCATAAATAAATGAAGGTCTTTCACGAAAGACTGCCCAAAAGCCTTTGCCCCGTTGTAAGGGTGAAGACCAACTGCTAAGAAAACGGCTTTCATTTGCGTTGTTATCCTCTCAATGAGCTCATGACCATTGGCTGAGGGTTGGAACATAGATCAATGGGTAAATCGAGAGAGTCGCCTTCATGCTCCACTTCCTCTTCACCTCAACGGTCTGGTACAATGCCCACATTACTGCAGAGACCCATTATACTTGAACTCCTTTACTTAAGGTAAAGGCCGTCCCATCCCAACCCCAACCCCTAAAAACCTTTTTAAATTTTGAGTTCTTCCTTAATGGCAGCAATGCTTAAAAGCAATGCAATGGGGAAAAGATTTATAATTCATGTAATCATGTTGCTAATTTGTTTTCAGGAGCTGGCCAGAGAGCGTCAGGAGAACGACAGGTTGCTGAAGGCCCACCAGGACAAAGACGACCTCATCGGGAAGCTGAGGGAGGAAATTGACTTGCTGAACAGAGTGAGTCCAGCCTACCTAATTTTCTACTCTAATTTATTTTTTGCATTCCTTTGTGTTTTCATGTGTGGGTGGCTTGTGTGGGTTGGAAATCATCATCTAGCATTTTAGTGGAGTTGTGTATAATAGCTGTGTTTTTCTATGATAGATAGATAGATAGATACAAATATTTTACTCAGAGGCATTGTATGTGCAATTTGCATTTTTAAAAACTCCCCAGTGGTTTGATGACATTTGAGCCTCAAAGTTACTGCTTCACAGTGTCGCAGGTGAAATTATTGTCACAAAAAACAATTTTGCTGCCCGGTGGATAAGAATTTCAGACATGATTGTATGTCTCAAGTTAATTGAGAATAACTTTCTTGACTTTTTGTCATTTTCAGTCATACTGGACAAACACTGTTCTGGTCCTCATCTTAGAGGGTTTGGACAGGTAATTTATTGAACAAAGCAAAAACGAAGGAGATCAATAAGTAAGACATTGCAGTGGCAGCTGAAAACACAACAAATACCACAGTCTTCAACTGTTAAACACCCAGTTTCTTTCTTCTGTCTTTTGATTTACTCTCAGGGAGTAGTGTTCATGGATAGTACAAGGTAGAGCCCAACATTCAGAGCATTCAAAAACCTTCCAATTAAAACGTTCAAAGTGAAATTTAACCTCACGCTGTGTCATTTCACATTCAGTAAAGTAGAGCCACAGGCCAAACTAAATGATCACCAAATTACACCCTCACCATCTTCAGCCAATCAGTGTGGTACGGTCAATCTACCTCTGGTGTTCAGAAAAAGATTACAATCAGAAGAATGGCTTTGTTTCACAGCTGCCTGCCAGCCATAATTTGTATTTGAAATTGAGTTCATGTATTGGGTTCACACCAATAAAGCTTGGTCATAATCCAGCTAACTGTGAATAAGCTTGTACTCGCACCTTTGCAGGTTTTGGGCTTAAGGAGTTGTTGCTATGACTACAGCTCCAGTTGAATTTGAAACCAGCTTTGAAAAATTTAAAAATCCAAATAATTCTCAATTATCCAACAAGTCCATCACACTAATGTCAACGGGAATTGAACAGTGGTCATGATTACTACGGTCACTAAATGCCTTTGTCACTTAATGTTGTTTTGAGCCATTCGCTGAAACGACTGATGCTGTCATTCTTCTCGGGAGGGCAGTCCCAAGTTGTTTACATATAAGAACAGGCCCCTGCTGAGACTTATTTGTTGTTCCAAGTCTCTCTGAAGAAGACAACTCCAAGTCTTCTCTCACAGACTGATCTCATGAAGTGGTGTATGTATGACACGCCTATTTGTATGCCATTATTGGTGTGTTAAGACGCATACTCACTTTTTAGCGTGTTTATCAACGCCGTTTGGCCTTCATTGACTTACATTACCTTGCGATTGCGTGTGAATTTACGCCATAGCAAGTAGTATGAAAGGGCGAAAATCCGCATAGGGAGGTTGGTCGGGGTGGAGGATGGGTCAAACACAGGACTTTCACCCAGGAGACTGGGGATCGTGTCCTGCGTGTCACGTTTCCTAAACTCAACCGTTGATTTCTTCTTTTACTAAATCCAACCCCGTTGTTCTTTTCCTAAACCCAACCGGTTCTTCTTTTCCTAAACCCAACCCGTCGGCTGTATACAGCGCTCAAAATGCGTGCAGATAACACGCCACTTGGCTTTAGAAAGTGGCGTGTATGTTTACGCGATAACACGCCCCTTGTAGAAAGTGGCATGCATGTTTACGTCCGCTGTATACAGCGTAGACATACATGTGTATAGCTCAAAATGCGTACAGATAACATGTCACTTGGCTTAAGAAAGTGGGCGTGTATGTTGACGCCAAGTCATGATGTCACGTTGTCTCTCAGAATAATCAGTTAAGAAAATGCTGCCTTACTTTCTGATTATTGTGCTTTTGAGAGCTCTTGTATCCATCACACTGGGAGTGTTTCACACTGAAGTGCACCCACTAGCATGTGTGTTTTAAAGTTTGGTTTGGCCTCACGGGTCGAGGTCCTGTTACCTCCTCACACTGTGGTCAGGGTTGAAAGGTCGGGTTATATTCATGTAAACTGATGTCTCTTTATATTTAGCCGCCAGAGTAAAACCTCCCCAAACCCTCTAAACCCTCATCCGACTGTCAACAATCCCTCCTCAACTCGCAGCCTTTGCACGTGTTTCTGGGTCAAAAAGGCTGGTGGTAAAATGCATCTCTGTTATTTGGCATCTCTTAAGGGAAACGTAGCAGGAGGGGATACATCTCAAAGACTTGTGCACATTTTCAGCAACTAGTCAAATGAATGTTGCTTGGGTTATTATCTGGACGCTTTAGTCATCATGATACACACACTACACAACCCATCAGCAAACACTAAGAGTGCAATATTGCAGGAGGCATCACGCTGATAGCATCACACGGACAGGAAGCTGGTCATATGAGAAGGCCTTTATGTAAGGACGGTCAACGTGGTGATAGCCATCAGAAATGTCCCTGAGAGAGGCTCCCGCAAGGCCTGATGGGAAAGAAGGAGATAACAGCTGATCCAGTCTGCCGTCTCTGTGCAGAGGAAGATTGAACCCCCTCAGTCATTGTAGAAGTTTATTTGAGAGAGAAAGAAAAGATAAAGCTTAACTGCTGGACTTATATTTCCCCCTTGATACACTTTAAAGAGAGAAATTGTGTCTTGTAGAGAGCTCAGATCCCTGTAAGCACATATATCAGTGCGAATAAAGCTAATGAGATCCTTGATCTAATGATGAAGCAAGTTGTAGACTTTGCATTTTCAAAGGTTAAACCTGTAATAACTGTTTTGGGTTGTTTTTTTGGCTACTTGGGGGCAGTGGAACACAACATTGACATATAAGTTGATATGGCAAACTTGTCAGCAAACAGTTGCTTATTTACACATCCAGCAGATACAGAGCAACATTATCATTCATTAAAAGTGTTGTTTCTGGCCACCTGATCAATGTAAGTCCAATATTCACTCTATTTTATTTTTATACTTTGTCTGTCTGCTGTTTGGTGCTGAGCATGTAGTGTACAGTGGGGTTTTACAGCTTTGCCGAAAACAACACTATGAGACCCATGAGAGTAGGGCTGAACTAATCAGATTTTTTTTTTTTTTTAAATCGCGTGGACTACTGCAATATCCAAATTGCAGGAGGCCAAATATGTGTCAAAATACTAGGGCTGAACAATTTGGGTAAAAAATCGAATTGCAATTTTTCTGCCAGATATTGCAATTACGATTTGATTTGCGATTTTAAATGAAAGGTATAGCTAAAGTTCAATATTCACTGTCAGTGTCATGGAGCATTATAACATGAGACACAATCAAAACTGTTCCATATTCTTATAGGATGAGAACATAGATATGAATTGCCAGCCATATGTGTTTTTCTTTTAGTAAACGTGGAACATTAAACAGCCAAACAAAGAACTCTCTCTCAATTTTGGCAATTTTACTGCTGGTGCACTCCTTAGATTCCAGCCAGTTGTAGGATGTATAAAGTTTTATGAACACGTAGACAGCCACCGGCCATCTACGTGTACCGCGCCTTTCACAGAGCGAACGCCCGGCGCTTGCCTTCTGATTCAGAACAGAGTCCATCCACGCCGTATTTATTGTTGTAGCCTACGTTACCGAGTCTGGCTTTGTGATGCCCACACTTGTTACTCAAGACCGCTTGTGACATTTCTCTGATAGAGACGATGATAGTTACTAAGCAACCAATATGCATTTTCAACCGGGCGAAAGATTAAAAACAATACCGCGAAAATCCGAGCGGTCAATATGACCGCGTATGGCCAAAATAGGTAAAAGTGATTGTATTTTCTTTGCCTTTTGTGTAATGTGTATAAATACAATTTCAAATGAAAATATAGACTCTTTTAGGAAAAGTCAGGTACCAGCAGGATTGTATTTTTTTATTCAGTAAAGTTATTACACATATAAATTTCAAAACGGTCAAAAAGACCGTCATGGTTGTTCTAGTGTTAAACAAGAGCGTTTGCTCTGAAACTAGTCATTATTTCACTCTTCCTGTGCAGCAGAGACAAAATGGCGTGCAGAAACATGTGACCTCTTTAGTTTGACTTCCCTCTAAGTGCAGTTGAGCTCATTCTCAGGAGATCATGACCGGTGATGGAAGAAACCAAAAATGAGGAGTTTCACTTTGGTGAGACAGCGCTGTGGCAACTGAGAGCTTTTCTCACTTGCAACTAATTGGAGCTGTTAATGTCTAATTTGTTGCTATCAAGGCAGCCTGGCTGGAGGGGGAAACCTGGCAGCAAGTAATGCTCGCTTTAACTCTCCAACTAACACTCCAACCTGACTGGGCCCTCAAAGGTATAGCGGCAGGTGAATATTCATGTGCCTAAATCTGTCCAGAAAGTGCTAACCCCAGAGCTATCTGTTTTGATCTTTTTTTTCCCCCCAGGACCTGGATGACATTGAAGATGAGAATGAGCAACTCAAACAGGAGAACAAGACTCTGCTGAAAGTGGTGGGCCAGCTGACGAGGTAGAACCCGACAAAAACAACCCAGCCTCCTCCCCGATGAATGAAGCATTTCTGTTCTCTCCTTTCTCCTGACCTCCTGCCCTGGGTCAAGTCCAGCAGCATGGCATTTAATCTGTTTGATTCTGTCTCTTTGTGTGTTAAAGGTGAAACTGTAAAGTAGTTGACTTCAGAGCCTCACAGCCTTAAAAACATCCCCCAGAGGAGGATTTATTCCATTGTTGTGAAAGCTGAGCAAACTAGTAGGGGCTCAACATTCTCAAGTCCTGACAGTCTCATGGGGTATTGTCCCACATCATATACATATTTAATGTAAATGTATTGTATATAGGCCATTTAGATTGTTCATTTTTGAGGGATTTTTGATAAGGTCTTAAACGGCAAAAGTAAAATGAATGTATGTGCTGCACAAAATAGTGCACACAGAATCTTTTAAAACTTGTATAGAGGTTAAAAAAGAAACTTTGTGCACCCAGCAGCAGTCACCTAGGTAAATTTAAAAAGAGATCTCCAGTTGCAATGTTTAAATTGTGTCAGAGTGCAGGTTCATTAGTGAACTATGGAACGATGGAGCTTCTGTCGAGGAACTCTTGGACCAAATTCAACATAATTATTGCTACATTACCATCAGCCAAAGTGGGCATAGTGCCTTGCAATACATGTGAGGTTTTTTATGTCAATTCTTTGAAAAAATGTACAGTTAAAGCCTGGTGCTTTATTACTGAACATTAGTGCCAGATTTACTTCCTTCCAATAATGTATTTTTACATCTAAATCCCAATAGGGCATCTACAAACCTCAATGAAGAAAATTGTATTTTAAATAGGGCTTTACATAACAATTCAATTATTCGACTATTCGTTCCTTTTTTGTCAGGTATTCAGCATCAAGCAACACTTTGTTGAAATGACAGATGTTTGAATGAGGTTCAGCTGGATGTTTAGGGTGACAAAGATGTTCAAGTAATAAAGTAAACAAGCCAAGTTAGCCCTCCGAGCTAATGCGTGCTAATGCTGCGTTCCATTAACCTCGGAGGTCAGAACTGGGAATGATGTCACACCAGAATTGGCCGCGTTCCAGTTTCAAGTCGGAAAAACAGTGGTAGGGGGACTCTAGCAATTGTTAGTTATACCAGTTGATAACATTGCATTATGCTGTATTTTGCATGTGCAAACACCGTAGCAACATGTGCACAGATAGACAGACAGTACTGTGTGTACCACTGATTTAATGAGACAAAAACAAGACAGAAGTGCTAAAAACAGTATATTCATACAGCTTTCCCTACTGTTGATGCGTGGAGCAGTTATGTTGGATTGTGAAGTCGGGGTTGGTGGGTTTCGCCCGACTTTCTGAGTGGGAAATCCAACTTCAGGGGGAATTCCAGTTGTCATTACCGACTGGGAACTCGGAAATTCCAACTTCTCAGTTCAACTGAAACGCACCATAACTACTGTAGCTAATGGCAGTAAAATAAAAACACAGAGGACCCACAATCTGAACCAAGAAGAAGGGTAGATGCTAGAATGGATCTACCCTACGTCACAGGACGGGCCTCGTGGCCTGCCTTATTCTGGCTCTGATTGGCTTACCCTGGTACTCTTACCCTAACCAGTCCCCATGTCTAAACCTAACTACGTCGACACGTCTAGCAGATCCGATCTAGCATCTACCAAAAATGAGGGCAACACACTTTTATTAACTCCAATATTGACAATGGCAACGCATATCGCTACAGCTTCACTTCTTCCTTCTTTTTTTTTTACCCTTCACAATAAAAGCCCAACTTTAATTCAGACCATTTTGCTAACCCAATGAAATAGGTTCCACCACACTAACACCATTTTTGCAGACACTAGATATCAAACAAAAGCCAGTAAGTTGCTGTGAGCTATAAATTCACCACTTCTAAGCAGAAGGCAGAAGATAACTTTATCTCGGAGCCTGACCGGGCAAGGCCTCTCTTCCTCCGGGCAGCTGTCTCCGTCTCACTAACACTCAGCCTGGGTCCGTTCCACAGCTGCCTGTACCCACGACATCTTCACCGAGCAGACGGGACGACTTGACATAGTGGAATGATTTTACCCCGAAGAGCAGCGTGAAAGCGAGGGGGCGCTCACTCTGACTGACCAAAAAATAAATAAATAAATAAGTGCTCCTCTTGAATAATCTCAGTCGACTGAGGGGTCAACGAGTGATGATTCGAATATTTGACTTTCAGGGGGCAGCCGTAATTTTAAAAATATTTCCAATTTAAATGATAAAGTTAACACAAGCAAGAGTTTTGATCAATGATATGCTTTACACATTTTAATGTTAACATCTGAGTATCATACTTGTCCTTAAGGTGAAACCTATTCTTTTTTTAAAAGCTGTCTGTAATTTGTTTACAAGTTACATCTTTGCAATATTTGATAGGTGTTTAGCTGCTCTGTTTATGGCATCTGAGATGTGTGGAGTGAGCTACAGTGCATTTTTTGTATGATAACCAAATGAACTGAAGGAACATACTATTTGAAATGCATCTCTTTTGTTTACTCAAGCGAAACAGGCTTGGCTGGTAGTGGCAATTCACTTTCTGTATTTAGATCATTTTATTCCACTGAGGAGCTGCTCAGTGAGCTCCTGCACTGTGGCAAATAATCTATAGGTTTTAGACGGTCGATAGTTAGCTCCGCTTCCATGTACAGTCACATATTTTAATGGGAAAAATCATCCCCTCGCAGACAGACATCACAAACCTATCTCTCTTTCCATGACATTATGCATGTACAGAAGATTAAGTCATTTAATAAAAGTTTGATTATCTCTCTCCTCAGTCGGCTCGCTTGTGTTCATTAAGACTAATTTGATGTGATGATACCATGCCACTGAGTTGGTAATGCGATGTGACGGTGGCGGGGGGTTTAGTTCCTCCGCCTGGATCTCAACACACACACACACACATTCATGATGATTCAACGTGCCAATCACCAAACTGACTGCATAAAGGCCACCATCCTGGGAAAAGAAAGCTCCATCCACCCCACAGAAACTCTATTACACTATAGAAATGCTTTAATTCCTTCACCTAGTGACGGAGTGGGGAAGGAGGCATATCAGGACTAATGTCAACTAAATCTCCAGATAATGGCCTCTTTCAGCTGATGGAAAGTGCTGCAGGCTCTCTCTATAATCCCTATTAGCATTTTTATGAAAAGTTGTAGGGGTCTGTCATTTGGAATAGTCACAGAGGGCAAAGACAATTCATATCTGCCTCTAGTTTGTCCCAAAAGGCTGCTCATACCAGCAACGTCAGACCTCTATTTGAGATCCGACGGCATTAGGTCCCTCAGTAAATTATAGTAGGTTTCACTGCGTGTGAACGTAGTTTGTCAGCAAACGTCTTTGTAAAGAGTGGCTCTTTGTTTTTGTTTTGAAGGTTTGCAAGAAAATGTCATGATGTTTACGACCTTTTGAGATAAGTGCCAGTCCGTGTTGCCATGTTGTCATAAGTTTCCTATTTATAACAATTTACCAGTAGTGCCACAGTAATTAAAAGGAAAATAGTGACAAAGTTCTGATAGTTTTTTTAGTTTAGTTAAAGTTTCAATCTCAAGGATCTCCGTTTTGTTCTTTTTGGCAATAAGCAGTGATTGCAGGTGTGTTTTTGGATTTCACTTTCACTTCTTTTTGAAGTTTCATCGTCTGCAGTCATGGCACTTTCTTGTTTGGCCTTAGTAACCATTTACTCGCAGCTCTAGACCGGAAAAAAACAGTACACCGCATCACACACAAGTGAGTTGAAGAGTGAGTCTGTTGTGTTAGTTCTGCTCACCCTCTCTAACAGACCAACCACTGCTGAGTGATGAAAAATGCGTCGCTAACTGTGTGCGCTTTTGATTTTTCCCAGGCAAATCACAGACACCCAGTTCATAATACTGTAAATGCAAGGGCTTTTTCGTCAGTGGGCCATAGGCTTAATCACAATTGTGTTACCTCATTTGGCGACAGATAGTGACTTAACAGACATTTATCTAAATGAAAATCTTGACAAAAATTACTTTAGGGCGCCCAGCTAGCTCAGTTGGTTTACTCCTCGATGCAGCAGGCCTGGGTTCGACTCCGACCTGCGGCCCTTTGCTACATGTCATTCCCCCTCTCTATCTCCCCTTTCATGTCTTCAGCTGTCCTGTCAAGTAAAGGCCTAAAGAAATGCCCCAAAAATAATCTTAAACAAAAAAACACTATAAATAATTTCTTTGCTCCATTTAAACGCAAAAAAACTTAAAGGTCCCATATCATGCTCATTTTTATGTTCCTAAATGTATTTGGGGTTTCTACTAGAACATGTTTACATGCTTTAATAGTTCAAAAAACACATCTGTTTTTTCAAACCTTCTCTGGCTGCAATAGATGGGGCTGCAACAAAATGAAAAATCATCCATTTGATATACCAGACTGTCAATAGCCTGTGGACATTGAATTGTGTCCAGGAAAACAAAAGTTTCCTGACATATTTATATACCTGTTTTGAGGCCAGGGAAATACACTCACACTCAACAGTCACACAGAAAATAGTTGAAAGATAAACAAGATGTAGTCAAGATTTTACTGCCAAATGTAACATACCTGACATGAAATGGCAACAAAATGTCCAAATTTCAACACCATTGTCTTGCCAAATTGCATTAATACATTTGCTTATTTTGTCTTTAGCCTTTGGCCTTTGGCAGTGCAAATGTATGTCTCCCTATATCTATTTGTGCTGTTGATTGAACAACAGCTCTTTGTATATATAAGCCATATTTGACTTTTGCTATTGCTATAACATACCTTGTAATGATGATCATGTGTCCAATCTGGTTTGTTTGTATGTACGGCTGTGAATAGACACATCTTCCTCCACAAAGTGCATTAGATCCTGAGAGGCTGATAGTCAGGACAAAGATGAGAGGCAGGTCTAATCTTGTTCTTGTAGATATCCAGCCATATTTCATTATCAGTTGGTTTCATGCTCTTGGTTCTCCGGCCAATCTCTTCAATCTCCAGGGTCCCTTGTGCAGGGAAGCACTCATCCACACAGGGAGGATGGCAGGGGTCAGGATGCCAGTCAGAGTGAGAACGGATGGGTAGAAAGATACTGGACATATTTCTGCAATTTCCTTAGCCTATTCCTTCTGGTATACCTTATCACAGCAGCCTATTTTCTCAACCATCAACCTGAAAATGACTTATGCTTACCCATGCACCACTTATACCTCATTATCTCAAAACTAAGTGATATCTGAGGTGACACTGTTCAAATTGAAGTGTCCTTGGTGATGGGAAATTATTGCGTTCAGACCTTCTGTCCCAATCTAATGTCACACTGTACTTTCAGCAGAATGCATAATCTATCTCTGTCTTTCAAGTTAGTGAGATTTCTCTGTCTCGCCCACCATGAAAGTGCTTCTTGAAGTCACGCCGCACTGCCAGCCATTCTCTGAAGACAAACAGCAACTGCATTGGAGCTGGAACTGCAATAACAAGACTTCAGACGCCTCACATGCACTTCCCTCAACACCTGGGCCACATGTGGAGCTGCCCTTTGTTGAAATGCCCTGTAAAAGTCAATGGGATACTAACAGTTCACAAACTGAGAGGACTCAACCAATGGCAGTCTAAAAGCATGACATTTACCAAATGGCATAATTTAACTCATCAAAGGAAATATTGAAGTACTATCAAGAAGTCACCACAACAGATACAGCTGCATAATGAAACAGCTTGTCAAGGTATGGTCAAAAATTCCTTTAAAATTACCAGAAATCTAAATTAATGATGATAACAATAATGCAAATAAATGTAAAATGATAATGCTATATTATTAGTTAGGAATTAATAGATCAAATTGATATAATTTGTTTTCAACCTATTTAGAAGTCATTTTGTTACATTCTGACAAGTGATTATTACTTTATCCGGCAGCTATTACATTATCAGCCGCTATAAAGCATATCCGAACACTTTCCATCTGGCCCATTTTATCACCACAGCTGTCACCTAAATCACTCTCTCGCCAAAAATGACTTCTGTCTACCCCTCATAACCCATTATCCTAAAAAAAGAGATCTATTTGAGATGGCACTACTTTACAAACCCATATTCTGCTCTGTCCTTTGGCCTGTTGGCTGGTGTTTCCATTGGTCTGGCTTCTATAACTTTGTTTCATCTTCAGTCTTTAAGCTTTGGACCCAGCTCTGTTCATTTTGTCTAGTGGATCTCTGTCCAGTAATGTGTGTGTGTGTGTGTGTGTGTGTGTGTGTGTGTGTTTTTTGTTGTTTGAAACAGTAAAGTTGTGGAGTTGTGTGTAGAATAAAGAAAAATCAATTCTATCACATCCACAAATCTGCCACAGTAAAAATGAAACATTCTGAATGTAATTGGCGAGAAACAAACTTTGATTTGGACTCCAATATTCATGAGGAAGCTCCGCAGGCTGGAGAATAAACACAAAGCTCCTCCAGCTAACAGAGTATGCAGGGGGCTTTGACTTTACACGGCATTTGGAATTAACAAAAGACAAACAATTTCTCCTCTCACTTCACCTGAATGTCTCTCTTTTCATACAGAAGCCCCCAGGGGTTTAGAACAAACTAAGATGTTGGTTTGCCTCTATTTTGAGTTAATATTTTCTTTGTACTGAATATCTGATACTAGATGCCATGGTACAGTATGTGTTATCCATGAGCAGAACGTTGGACCACAGCTAATAGTCACAGTCAGACAGACATTTTGCTTCTACCATTTTGCCTCGTGAGTTGTGTTTTTGGGCTCCTTTGTCTCAGATCTCTGACAGTTGTTGTAGTTGTTGTAAAGTATCAATACTAATACCGATACCAATTCTTGCTTTGAGTATCGAGCGTAATTAGACTCATATTAGTTCAGTTCAATTTTATTTATATAGCACGTTTAAAAACAACCATAGTTGACCAAAGTGCTTAACAAAGTTCAAAATCAAAGAGATAATATACACAAACAATACACAGTATACAATACAAAATAACCAACAGCACAACAACAAGGTCAAGATATCAAAGCTCAACTTGATTTGAAAGCCAATGCATAGTAATGGGTCTTCAGCAAGGACTTGAATGTTTCAATGTTCTGAGCTGTTCTTACATTAATAGGTAGACCATTCCAGAGGTTTGGAGCAGCCACTGCAAAGGCTCGGTCACCTTTATTTTTTAACCTGGATCTGGGCACATCGAGGAGCATCTGATTGGACGACCTCAGTGCTCTGACAGGTGTGTGGACATGTAAAAGCTCTGATAAATAAGAAGGCGACAACCCATTTAAGATCTTAAAAACAATTAATACAATTTTAAATTTGATCCTGAAACAAACAGATATTAGATCACGTTATGGCCGCATAAACTAGTGCATGCACTCTGTTGCTTTTAAATGTGTGTACTGTATGCATACGGCAATCACCTCATTGATTCAGAGAATCAACACTAAATATTTGTCATTTATCAGCAAAAACGGTTATATTTTCAAATGCATGTGAATAGGTACAAAAAAAATACTTGTTTTGATAGTGTTATAAATGACCATGGTATTACTTCCCCTCAAAGAGCTCTTTTAGTCATGAATTTAAATATTCTGTGTTTCAATGGAGAGTTTTTGTGTCCTAGAAAGGACAGATTACCATTCTAAAGGAACAATATAATGCATGCCATATTTTGTATGACCTTTGCACAAATTATGACCTAAAAATTACAAAAATATTAGTATTTGATGGATGTGGGTGGGTTCTCCCCCCCCCCCCAGGTTAATCAGCACCCCAGTTCCTGTGCCCAGAGGCAAACTGTGTACAATTACATGAGGTACTTTTTTCCACCATTGTCTAAATCTCTCACCTTTTGTGGGAAATGAAATGCTGCGTAAATGCCACTGTCACCTTGAGACTCTGTCCTGTGGAGGCAAACAATAAAAATCTACACGCACAATCTGATTAGCATGGGCTTGACATGGATGTTGCATTTGGTTTAAGCATGGTAAACTAACCGTAGCTACACACACACACACACACACACACACACACACACACACACACACACACACACACACACACTCCTTTACAGCAGAGGCAGAGGATGACAGACTTCAGTGGGTTTTTTTCTCCTTTAGGAATTAAGGCATCTGTTCCGAAGATATCTTTCCCGGCCCCCTGGGGTTGCCATAGCAACGGGATACGACGTGTATCCCAATCAATCTTTTCAAAAAATTGTGTGTCTGGTTGTCCAGTCACATCCATCTAAGACACATCATGCTTTGTGAGGACCCCCCTCTATTGCACACACACACACACACACACACACACACACACACACACACACACACACACACACACACACACACACACACAGGATTTATATAAAGCCATCACACTGTGCACAAAATGCCAATGTATTGACTGCCAGATAGATGACTCAGACTTACTATAAATGTGATGACAAAGTTCTGCTCTACATTTGCCACCCACAGACTCTTAATGGTTGCTGGAAACATTATCGATGCTTTATGTTTTGAATGCACTTCTGTCATTTATGTGAACTGTGTGATTAAAAACAAGCATTTGTGCTCCAGAAACTCAGCCTGCGAGACATCCTGAAGAAAGTGGATAGATTCCACCCCCCCACCATGCCTCACTTCCTGTTCTCCTCCAGTGGGTGGCAGTGTTCCCAGTCTGGAGGTCTGGAGCCCATCAGTGTGATACCAAGAGGTAGCCTATCATGGCTTTGATGTGTGTTTTTTTACAGGCGTATGTGCTCAGTGATCGGCGGTGACTAGCTCTCCCGGTAGAACTCTCTAATAATAAAACAGGTAGGCAGAGATTAGTATGGGTATCCAGTTCCAAATCCTCCTGATGAAAGAGTTATTTCATACCCCACCTGTGGTTTCTTCAGTGGAGCGTCTTCTTAGTCAGCATGGAAGCACTTCCTGTAAAAAAATATTGAATTACTGTTACATAACAGCCTTCGTTCTTGTGGATATAGTAATGGTGGAACACAACACCCTTTGATCTTTGCTATTATAATAATCTTATTTATGATAGATTTGTCGTTGGCTTTTGTAATCAGGATTGCGCAAGCTAAAAATGCTGTTAGTTCTGTTCAGTTGTTGCCATTTCCATCATTTTTTTCCCATTTGCTCATCCATTTTAATAAGCCCAAAGCTCTAGAGAGGGAGCATGTGAATATGAATGTTGTTGATGACTCACAAACTCCATGCCAAGCAGAATAGGAAGCGGCTCTGGGGAGCATCAACAGCCTCTGAAGGTCACTCTACGCTGTTACCATGACAGCGCCGGCCTCCCTCTGAGAAGTTGTTGGAGTTGTTGCGTAGCGTGATTGAAGAGGGGGACCTGCCTTGGGATGCATGCGAAAACAACAACTCCTGCTCGGCATGTACACACACACAAACACACGTCCCCTGTCACCATCGTTCTCGAGCTCCTCATCAGCACTACCAAGTCAGCAGGGGAGAGGCAGAGGTGCATGTTCAGCCCTGAGCTTTCCCCTGGGAGGAGCATGCACGCACGCACGCACGCACACACACACACACACACACACACACACACACACACACACGTAGTATCACAAGTATCATCAAGCAATCAAAAATAATCTTCTGGGGTGTGTAGAAGCCAAAGTGGCTGGAGTTTCACCTCTATCTACCATCCTGCAATATGTAAACAAAGTATAAATAGACCGTACAGATGGATAAGCCAGACACGTACACTGATCATCCATCTGTCACCCTCACTTACTCTGAAAAATGTCTGTCAACCACTAAAACGTGGCCGTCTCCGTCCTCTTTGTCCTTCCATTCACCAGTCAGCCATCTCCACCCACAGCTACCTGCTCTATCTATGAAATACGTGCATTGGCAGACGGCTCACAGGTGGTTACTAGCTGAGGAGGAGGAGGAGTGTGGGGTTCATCCATATATGCATGACCTTTCCCATGGCAGGAGCTTACTTCATAGGAAGTCCAAACAAGACAATTATCCTTGTTAGGTTTCATTTGACTCCAGCTAAAAGGTGCACTATCCTGGAGGGGTTGGACTTTATATGCATGGAAACCTTCCCTCAAGACTTGTTGCTCACAGAAGGTGAACAAGTTTAATGTTCATGTATGAAGCGCCACATGGATGTTTTAGCCCATTAATTAATGGCTTGTATTTTATTACATACTGCTGAGCATTTATCCATACATCCTCTGAATGCCCTAGGTTTCCAGTGTGTGGTTGTGACGTTTCATGAGGCTGTGATTATCCTCGAGGTCATTTTCACTACAATGAAATGGTTACTATGGGGACTAACATCATCACACATACAGTACATGCAATAGGTATCATTGAATGAAGAGTCTCAGCTTTCCAGTCATACCCAATGTATGCAATTCCAAGACTGTTTATGGACCCCATTACGCAGACAAATTTAAACACACCATATTTCGAATAGGCAAAAATACATTTATACAGCATGCAAAAAAAACCATTTTCATTCAGATATCGTGAGATAAGAGTTCAAGGGCCCCCTTTGAAAATGCCCATGACAATTTTTCTGAGTGTTATTTAGCCCCACAAGCTAACATGACATGGCTGGTACCAATAGATGTCTTAAGTCGTCTAGTTTCATATAATACCAAGGCTTAATATTACAGGGGGACTGGCCCCCACTTTAAACCGCCATTGGCTTGACTCCTATATCTTGCTGTAATCCTTTTTCCTATTTTTTGAGTTCTATTTGCTTCACTGGAGCATTACAACACACACATTCAGACACGCTATGCTGAGAAGGCCACCCAGAGCATCATGGGCAGGTGACACATGGCTGTAAAGGTCATTCTCCACGTGGTGCTACCCATGATCCAATACTAGCAGGAATCATCCACAGGGCACATGATGCTACTGTATAGACCCAGGATAAGATGTACCTGGCTGGTAAGAAGTAGCCTTAAGGAAGGCATGTGAAATATTGACCTTTAACACAAAGAGGAGCAGCTTCCACCAAACGTCATTCTTCTTCCATTGTCTGTCTTATTGCATGACAGTCTACACATCAATATTGTTTTTCTGAGATATGGGGGTCACCTTGATCCATTCCGAAGGACCTGAAAATCTGGCTGTCACATCAGATGTTAAAATCTCTGCCAGTCCACAAGAGGCCACTGTAATTTTGGCATCCATCACCATGGAAAAGGTCATCTTGACAGTGGCATATGGAGTGAAAGAGACAGAGAGGGAGCAAGAATGGACTGGAGCAGCATATTTTCTACTCTAGTTTACATAATGGCTGGCTGCAAGGGCGATATTACGGGAAACATTGTGAAACAGCAGTGTTGATGGTTTTGAAACTCCTCTCCAAAGCCATTAGTGATTAGATAAAGAGTGTAGATGGACTTGTAATGATGCTCTCACGCATGTTCTATCACTTTATCTCTCGCCTCAGCCAGATGAAAGACAGCGAGAGCCTCACAAGGCCTTTGTTGAAGACATTATGTTACCCTTACAGGCACTGTATGGTTACTCCACCACCTGCAATTGCACCTGTCTGCTTTGATCACTGGTTATTGGTAAGAAATATGAACTTGAATAATCTAAGGGCTAAAATAGAGCTGGTTCAGGTACATGCAAAGTTGCCAGATTTGACTGACACCAAGTAGCCCAATCAGAAGATTGGGCTGATTAGAAGCGCATGTGACCTTTTACGAACCTTTTATCACAGAGCTGACTAAATAATATTTTAATACAGTAGGCTATAGGTAAGATAAGACTTTATTAATCCCTGAAGGTAAATTCACAATATACTCAGCAGTATATAAAGTAATTAAAATGAGCTCCACATTTACCAGCACTTTTAAAGTGATGTACACACATGAATGCATCAATAATTATAATCCAAATAATATACATTATTCTGAAATGGGCTATTCTGCATGATGAGTAGGCCTACTTGTACTTATGTAAGTATAATACTTTAGTACTTTTACTTAATTTTGAATGTATGCCTCTGACTTGTTACAAAGTATTTTGACACTGTGTGACTACGTGTGGCTACGTTTTCTAGTGGCCTTGACATAACTGCCGTAAGACTGGTTTGGAGAAGGCTACTTCTTCCACCACTGCCTCGTCAATCCCAATGATAGCTACTGACTGGAGTAGAGGGCGATTAATTATGGCCTAGCGCTGTGGAAATAGGTCTGGCAATGCGATACTAATTATGGCCTACAAAAAGTAGCCGAAATTACCCCTGCCCAATCAAATAAATAAAAGCCTTTAGGACTTGCAGCATAAATCGAATGCACCTGACCCTTCCTGATGAGTTGTTTTTTCACCAGCTGGCTTATTTTCTCCGTCATGTTTTTTTCTAAGCTTTTTTCTGTTTGTTAATTGAGTTAGAAAGACTTGCTGCTACCACTGCTGCTAATGTGCCATTAAATAAGCAAGTTTGACTACCAAAAGTCTCAACATGTCGCTTCGGGACTTTCTAGAAGAAGTAACTCCCTGCTGCCGCTAACAGTTAGCTACTTCACCGCTTCGCAGATTAGCGAATAGCGACACTTACAACTAACGTCAACTGTCATGGTTCCACTTCGACCCAGAAGCCGGAGTTTTCCTGTCCTGCTGTTACTGATTCCCAATAACATTCCCAAAGGATTTATTAGGATACCAACCGCTTCACAACACCAAGGTAAGAATATGCTGCCGGTGCTAACAGTTGCAGTAACTAGCATAGATCGAGTTAATGGCAGTCTAAAAATACTGCATTACGAGTAGGCCTAAATTAAAGTCCTGATTCAAAATGTTACTTAAGTAAAAGTACAGATGTATTACCAGAAACATGTACTTAAAGTATCAAAAGTAAAAGTACGTATTATGCAGAATGGCTGTAGAATGTATTATTATTATTATTATTATTATTATTATATAATAGGCTATTCCATTATTCTATTTTTATCATTAATGAAGACATGCAGAGCATTTTAATGTTGCAGTTCAGCATCATCGAATGCATTCGTTTAACATGTTTTGCTGGATGTTTTAAATGGGTTTTGCTGCAGGTTGTTCCTGTGTGTTGGTGTTTTCTGTTGCCTTACTGTAAAACTGTAATATTGCATTTCTTGTAAAACTAGACATAGCCATTTTTTTCATATGCTACATACAGTATGTAAGCACATTTACATAATCCCCATACTCATCAGACTGTATGCACATATTATTAGAGAAATGAGTTGTCAGGTAAATAGATGTATGTGTGAAGTTATACCTGCTGAGCTTCTGCTCTACAGTACTAACACTGCTGCTGTACTCATTGCAAACCTCAAGCATACACATTAGAGATGTTCCGATACCAGTATCGGTATCGGCTCCGATACTGCCTAAAACGCTGGTATCGGGAAGTACTGGAGTTTATACACGGATCCGATACCACGTAATAAAGCCCTAAAGAAAATCTACGTTAAAGTAGTTCATTTATGTTCTTTTTCCGTTATAACTAACTGTCAAACTGGATAATAAAAGAAAGTTCTGGCATTCATTGTTCATGTTTGTTCATGTTTCACAAAGAGTTTAACCTGAGCCAGACTGACAACAAAGATAGAAATAATATCACATCCATACAGGGATAGTAGAACAGTTGTTAAAACATAATAAAATATATGACACACTGGTATCGGATCGGTACTCGGTATCAGCCGATACGCAAGTTCAGGTATCAGAATCGGTATTGGGAAGCAAAAAATTGTATCGGGCCATCTCTAATACACATGCAAGTAGTGATGGTCATCTCCTCATCAATCCACATAACATTTCATAAGAACATCTGTTCCAAGAGAGCAAAGTCACAGCTCTACCTCAGAATCCACCTGTAGTCCTAACTCCCCTGAGTTGAAGTTCATTATCACACCCACATCTGTTCTGTGCTGCACTTGGTGTTGGCTTATTGGGACTGACACTCAATATCAACTGTATATTCTGCATTCACATAAAATAATCTGCTACTCATGAATTGGCTGACTGAGCTGTGCGATTGTAGTTTGTTCATCTAAACTCTAAAACTGTCTGAGTTTGAGTTGCTGCTGTGATTATGTTAGACCGCAGAGAAACAAACATCTAACTATTGATTTGACACAGCGGTATTCATTCTTTCTTACAGCACATCAGCTTTTCTTTGCACAAACACAGATGACCTCGCCTCGCCTGTGCTTTTACTATCTTTTCTTCAATTTTCTTTCTCAGTTGAGATATGGGCGTTATTTTCTCCAAAGTAAATCTCCCCAACCACTTCTCACCGGTCCTAAACATTGGCATTTTCCAGAATCACTGTTTTTTAAAAACACATTTAAAATGTTGGTATCAGGACTTTGGTATGTACTTATGTGGGAGGTTGTCTGCATGAGCTGCTATTTCTTTAGAGACAGTGAGACAATCAAATGAAAACATTTGGAATTGATGGCATCTGTGTGTAGCCAAAACACTTTTACTGTCCCTAATTAAAAAGTCTGTAATTGAGAGGCATAATGGGATATTTGCTGCTAATTTAGTTCTATATTTGCAACTGGAGCAATTGATGTTCGAAGATATTGTAGCTCTTCGTGAACTGCCTGGGATCCCTAAATATATAAAAGTGTGTATTTACCAGTTGTTGGGAATGTAGAACAGCTACTATATGGCATATTACCAAAATTAGAAAACCACCCCTGGCCTACGGACATAAGCATTCTTAAAACCTTTTAAATGTGCTTAGTACATAGAGTAGCATTTTATTTCTGGGCCGTTTTATAATGTGCTGATGTACATTGCTGTACTAATGGTTGTTTTTCAGGGTTTGGCAGTTCTCTCAATGTACTCCTGTGACGTTATGTCCATTTTCTGTAGCTGGTACAGCCTGAATCGGTCACGTTATCATGAGAAAAGTGCTTCAGCAGGAAGCAGCATTAAGTTCACACAGCCGATGTGTTGGGCTGGACAAAGAAATGGAGTGCTTCACTCTCAAACAGTTTCGAGGAGGCTGGAGATTCTCAAGTGTACTTCCATTACTTTTAATCGTGTTAAACAGCCAGTGGATTGCAGTGCATGCTGGGAGATGTGTCTATAGGATCCAAGGAGTGAAATCTGTAGGATAAGCTCAGCTTGGAGTGTACAGAGATGGAGACTCAGCTATAATGGGCCGTACAATGGCACCTAGCTGCAGGCACAGGATAGCAAGAGCACAGTGGGTCCACACACACATTGCATTTGCCTCAGTGGGGCCTCATCTGCTTTTCAAATGATAAGCCTCTCTCAGCCTCGCTTACCACGTGTGAATGGAGGCTGTAAACAGGCACAGACGTGCCAAATAATAGACCTTCTTTCATCTTTTCTACAACTTAACTGATCTTAACACTGAAACAACAGCCGTTTGATTTGCACTCAAGTGAGGAAAATGTGGCAGCAGGGAAAGCCACTCGACCATGGGCTCCACTCAGTATGCACGTCCAGCTGACAGGCTGATGAGCCGCAATCAGCCCTCCTGCTCTGACTGGTCCATGCATGTGCCATGCATTTCCAGTCATATTCCTATTCTTTAATACAAATGTCACGGACAGTTGCATGTAGCAGTGTAAAACAGAGCAACACATAATGGTCAGGAATGGTTACCCACTTCATGGCCTTCATTAGCTGCTTACTTGTTAGAATAAGATTTTTTTATTATTTTGAAATCTAACAATGTGTGTCATGATGACCATGTCATCGTGTTGATTATGGGCCACCAGATGACACATTCATGCCCTTCACCAGTTTCCATAGGCTGCCTCGCCAAACTGTTACTGACATTTTATAACCTGAGAGCTTCAGTGTTCATTTTACAACAGTTCCCCGTTCACATTTTGGCTGTACTAAATTTTAATTTCCTTTTTGTATCACTGTAATTTTTTAAAACAAGGATTGAGAGCTCTGATCTGTTGGAAAATGGGCTAAAATGAGACATGCCTGTTATTTCCGTAGTAAATGACTACCAGAGCTGAAGCTGTTGTTCTCCTAAAAGCCTAACAGACATAATACGCTAAGTAGAAATGCTTTGGTAATGTTCCCTCTAATCGGCAGGAGAGGAACATTGTTTGTACATGTAGTTAACAGAAAATGCAGTTTTGTGAGATTCAAGAATGGGGAACTACTCTTACCATATCCATCTTGTGATTCAGTGCGTACATACAGGAAGTGGACAAAATGAAGTGCGCCTTACAATCTAATGCACTCAAAAACTACAGCCTTCCATGTGTACTATATTTATGAAAATGGAACATATTGGACAATTTTGGTGAGTCTGTTGATTATTTTTAGTGCTGTACATTGGTGTTACTGTACTGTTAGGGCTGTACCCAAGGTCATCGAATCGGATTTGGCTATTTGACTATTCGTCATAACCTACAGTCCATTTGGCAATCAGAAAATCCATTGGCATGAGTTTCAGGGATGATTTTGACCACATTAACATAGTCAAGTGTGGTCAAACCCGCCACAGTTTTATAATGTACTGGACATCTTTGTACACTTTTTAACAGGTGTCAGTCCACGCAGTTTGCCCGGGGGATTCAACTCATCAGGGACGGCCTCTTGGTGTGAGAGGATCCCCTTGTCTTTCGGCATTTCCTCTGTGACGGTGCGCGCGACCGGCTCTAGTTTGGCTTGACAAGGCTCGGGATGAAGGTGGCTCACGGCCCCGTCCGTAAGCTTTACAGCACCCCTCGACCGGACCTTGCCGCTTCCCTCACAGTTTGAAACTGCTGCTGAAAATGGGCGAATCTCAACCAAGCTAAAAGTTGACGTCAACTCCTCAACTCCTACCTTATTTGGCTCTAGTCTCTACCTTTGTCACGCCCCAAAATTTACATACACCACTGACCTGAGATCAGCTAGTCTTCTTAATCTAGGTTGCGCAGGTCTCAGAAATTGTATACATTGTTCGCCTGCTATTTCATTACTAAATTCACTTCTGAGACTTTTTTATGTGAGAAATCAACTATGTAGAGCTCAAACATGGGCCGTTTTATGAAAATTGATGGCTAATTGCAAATTTGGTATGACTGTGTCAGACTTGAGAAGCTCCACAGTCTGCCGTGACAACCGGCAGCTGCTTGCCGGGTTTGCTGCCTTCCCGGCCGGCCTCTCCACCTTCACAGACCTGCTATATGAGCTGGAGCTCTGTCAGGATTTCACACACGAGCTGCGCTGTGTACTTTAGAAAGAAGAAAGTTTGGAGGTTTTTCAAGGATATTGAAAATGAACGTAAATGCAGTGTTCCAGGCTGTACAACGGAATACTGGCCCAGAGAAAAGTGTTTAGAACGAGTAGATATCGGACAATGGAGCGGGAGTTGTGGATCTAACACAGCGGCGCAGAGGACGTGCCTGTGGGCTTCACTCTCCGCTAATCCTTAAGGAACAGTGTGAAATACCCTGTATAATTCCTCTATCACCCCTTTAAGCTATAACAAGTGCTGCAGTCCAGTCTGCAGTCTTGCACAGTGCTGAAGACCGTAGCGCAGAAGCATCTGTGGAAGAAGCTTAAGGCTGACATGATGCCTGACCTCCCATTTTCTTTCTACTGCTGTTGTGACACTCTGTCAAAAAACTTTAAAGAAAAGAAAGTTTAAGATTACAGCCTTTTGACAGACTTCCTCTTCGTCTAACTTTTTGTAAGCGGGTCCACCTCCTTTTTATTTTCCTCCGCTCTTTGAAACCATCAAGACAAACTATTTTTGATGGGGGAGTTGGGACCAGTGGGTCTGTTGACCCTGACTGATAACCGTGGATGATCGGAGATGAAAATTACAGTGCACAACCACCAGCCGTATCAAGCAAGATGGCATGACAAAACCTTCCCTTCTTCAGAAAGTGGTGGGAAATAGTACCTAAATGAGCACATTTCAGTAATGATAGAAGTCTCTGTGTGTTATGTAATGAGCTAAATTATTGCCCAGGAAAATTATAGGCTGTCAGTCGCTCCTGTCATCTCTACTTAACCATCCTGTGATTAATTGTTCTGGCATTGAGAATAGCTCTGCTCCCTACAGGTGTGGATGGATCTGCTCTGCAATAAAGCTGTTTATTCTTTAGGAGAACTAGTTTTGCTCCGGTTTATTTAGAACACAGGTGGTAATCAAAACATTAATTGCAGAGTGATACTTCATAATTACACTACCTCCTCTGGACCGGTGCCTCAAAATGTGCTTCAAATAGCTGTTATTTCTTTGTTATGTTAATAGTCACTTAACTTTCTGAATAAATTAAAAGTTATAGAAGAGATTCCAGCAATACTAGTGGGAATAATTCCCATTAAATAAGAAGTTTTCAGTGTTGTGACTTTTGCATACATTTGGTACCTAAACATAAAAAGTAAATTATTCAAACACCTTTAAGCAGCATACAAACTGTTCTAATTCATAATTTATGGTAGGACTTTTAGTTCTGAACAAGAAAATTTCCTCTATCTAGAATTAGTAATTACATTACCTTTTTTTGTCATCGTTTCTGAATGACTCTTAATCAAGCGTGTGGGTTGTTCACACATTATAAATTGCAAAGCAGGACAAAGTCAGCGGACATTGTTAAGAGATTGAACCGTTTAAATGCAAAGTATGAAATCTAATCTTTTTATTATAGTAAATGCTGGTTGTTGCCATTTGACACGGTGCAATTACACATCTCAAAGAACTGCAACATTATGATAAAAAAGTTGTTTTTTCATTGCAAACCATCAAAATGAAGTCGATAGCCGTTGGACATATGGCTGTACATTGTTGTTTCCAACAGCGTTAATGCAATAGTAAACCTCAGTTTTTTTGTCCAGAGCACCAGAGTGTAGTTAAAATGTAGTAGATGAATATGTCTGAATTATTAAGGAGATGTTACTCAATAGGTCCTGATATCCACAGGATGCTAGCTCCTTTGTGCCAGGCTGGGATCTGTGGATCTGTAACATGTTGTACCAGTAGCCTACAGCTGTGAGACTCCACTTGCACTGCCTTCACGTGACAGCCTGACTAAAAATAACCCTCTCTCCAACACATGATGAGGATGATACCGGGACTAAGAATAGGCCCGCTGGAGGGAAACGACATGATAGTAAATCATCAGTGAAGCAGCGGCTGCAATGCAACAGAGAGGGTTTAATAATTTGGCCTTGAAACAATACGATATCAGCGAAGCCTGTGACAGAATAATTTGCTCGATGCAGCTATTGCTAGGTATCTGTCAGGTGTGCATGCTGCTAATTGACTTGAGGACAGATCGGTAGAAAATGAATCTAGCTGTAACCTTGGAGGGCTGAGTAAACAAAGGCGGCTCACACAGTGACTTTTTTGGTGTTTAAAGAGGCTATATGTCACTTTC